>NW_007578266.1:185633-191579 GCF_000690725.1 Stegastes partitus
GCATTTTGGATCAACTGGAGGTTTATTTGAAAGTTATTGGAAAATTCTGGTAATAAAGAACGAGTGTAGTCCAGCCTAAAAGTTACGATGCATGGACTAGTCTTTCAGAACCATGTGTTGGTGAATTTTAGTGAGTTTGACAAAAATGATATTCCTATACAACTAAATTGCATTCTTGAGTACTAACAGAGCAGCTTTGATGCCTAAATCCAACCAACAGCGAGCGAAGATGAAACTTAAGACTTACATTTATAGTTCCTGGGTGAAAATCTTTTCTGTGTTTGAAGGTATTTGCAGCACATTTCAGTCGCTGGTTGTGCTTTTACGTTGCAGCACTTCTTATAAATGTTTCTTAATCTGGTGTTTTGATGATTATGTGTGGGGGGTTTTTTAAGCCGCGATCGAGAGTCACCACAGCATACAGTAAACTATAATATCATTTTTCTCGATCAGAAAACGGATGAATGAGATTTAATGAATCTGAAGTAAAAGGATTAATAAATAATAATGGAAGGAAGCATGTGGGAGGTGTGAAATACGGCAGATGTATGGACGTGAATTGCATTTGTGTGTGTTGTGTATGTTGGAGGTGAAATGAGGGTGCAGGGTGATGATAGTCGGGGTGATAGAATGAAGCCATCCTGATCCTGCTGTGTCAGCCATCCCATAATCACCTCTTAATTAAACACATTTAATCCTCCAAGCCACTTAGACAAGGAGAGAGAAACTGAGAAGAAAACAGAGAGAGAGAGAAAGAGAGAGAGAGAGAGAGGAGGGAGAGCGAAAGGAAAAGAGAAAAAAAAATGAGGCAGGATGGCAGACAGATGGGTATAAATGCAGATGAAATGCTCACAGATTAGAGTAAAAGTACTATCCAGAGGAAGCTGACAGTTACACATGGTTCATGATTTGAATTTTAGGGCTCATCTAACAGCTTCTTTTTTTTTTTCCGCCTCCAGTGTTATTATGGTGACGTTCAAATTCACATTCACAAACCAGACTAGTGATAATAATAGCACAAACAAAGCTTTGTGGGGGAATTTCTACTAGAAATAAAGGAAAAACACGTTGAATTCCATCTAGAAAACAGATTCTGTGGGATCTCCGTGCACAGCAGATTCAGTCAATGGGTTGGGCACATTTGTCCTGATGCAGCCCGGCAAATGCTGGATATATTTTTATCATTGTAATTCTAATCTCTAGTCTAATCTTTACATCCATCCATTTTCTATACACTGTTTAATCCTCATTAGGGTCGTGGGGGGCTGGAGTCTATCCCAGCTGACTCAGGGCGAAGGCAGAGGACACCCTGGACAGGTCACCAGTCTATCACAGGGCCACACTTAGAGACAGACAACCAAGCACACTCACATTCACACCTACAGACAATTTAGAATCACCAATTAACCTCAACATGTTTTTGGACCGTGTGAGAGGAAGCTGGAGAACCCGGAGAGAACCCACACTGCACGGGGAGAACATGCAGAAAGGTTCCGGTGCCCCCACCGGGACGCGAACCGGCAACCTTCTTGCTGTGAGGCAACAGTGCTACCAACTGCGCCACCCTGCAGCCCCGCTATCTTTACTTTTTTTTTTTTTTTTTTTTTTTAATGAAAAAAAACATTATTTTTAAAATTGACATCATTCCAAGTTAATATGCTAAATGAAAATGATGGATGATAGAAGATGTTTTTTTTTTCTTTTCCCCTTTCTTCCATTTTTAAAAATCATTATGGACTTTGAAACTACAAATTAACCTGCAATCGATGCAAACATGCCATAAAAACACAGAACTTCACACCAAATTAATTCCCTATATTCTTTTTCAGAGCAAATTTCATTCAGCAAATTTCTAAAACATATCTACAAGCTGTTATTTCAAAAACAATGCAATCACAAAAAGACTTTACATGCGTTGCAATAGAACAATACACAACATACTGACATCTTGCTGCATTCTGCATGTTAAAGTCCTCCAACTGTGGCTTGCAGTGGCTTGTTAGAAATCTATGCTAAAGCACGAGTGCAGCTAATTAAGGATGAAAATACACCAAACAAGTTCTGAGCTTTTCCCCTAATAAAGAAGCAGCCAAATCCTTGTTTTTCTTTACTAAAAATAAATAAATAAAAATCCTCATATGCATTGCCCTCCTCTCCTACTTCCCTGTTCTTATTTTGAAGGCAGGTGTGGCAATGATTAGCTAAGAAATAAAAAATGCCAGGATGTAAAGTCGAAGGTGAGAATATTTCACAGAAAGATATGAAAGGGGAGGAGAGGGGCCGAAGCAGAGGGGTGGGGGTGTGTTACAATGAATGAGGGGAAAGATGAGGGTTACAAACAACAGCTGATACTGAGGAGAGAAAAGGAAATGAAGACAGACAGTAGTTACTGAACAGACGAAATTCCATTTAAAATCACTCTAAGTGACTAGAAATTGTAAATCTGAGTTCCATCCATCCATTATCTATACACCACGTAATCCTCACAAGGGTCATGGGGGGCTGGAGTCTATCCCAGCTGACTCAGGGTGAAGGCAGGGGACACCCTGGACAGGTCACCAGTCTATCACAGGGCTACACTTAGAGACAGACAACCAAGCACACTCACATTCACACCTACGGACAATTTAGAATCACCAATTAACCTCAACCCCTGTGTGGGAGGAAGTCTTAGTTCTATCATGTTATTTTACAGAGCTACTAATTACATTTGCAATTAAAAAAACACTATAAAAAAGTGTAATACTGTCGTCTGACCTGCAGTATTACACTCTGTATGTGGAGTTTCTTAAAGCATGTTTAAGAATAAACCACAGCAGAGGCTTCTTTAGGATGTTACAAAAGAATATTGCAGACGGATGCTGTAAATAAGAATAATCATAATAGCTGAGTTTTGATATCTAGCAATGATCTTATCATAGAAATAGCTGTTCTAACAGAAGCACAAAAGAGGATGAGCGTTTATTTACAGGTAGCGTTGCGATAAACTTTAAACTTTTAACTGTGAACTATCACATACACCAAGAACACAGGACTTTAAATTTCGATTTCAGTCCAAACTCTAATTCACAGTAAAGTGCACAACCTGTCTCAGAGCATCGGTGTAAACCTGCAGCATTATGATAATATCCTGAGCTGTCCCCCAAATCGAAAGAGTTGAAACATCCATAAATGCTTTAAATACAAAAGCTCCCTTTGCAAGGCATGAAAATTCATTGAGACCATTCTTAGGGGTGAGTTTTCCCGTCTTCTTAGATGCTCCATTTCTTCAGCCGGCCTTTGTTCCTCTCTCAGAGTTGGTCCCAACGAAGCACCTTAAAAGGACGATTTTAACTTTTGTGTGAGTGTAACATTGCCTGGAATTGCAAATATCTGTGCAGCAACCCTGCTACAGCTTATAACACATTCCTGGGTCGAGCTCTAAATCTTAAAAAATAATCCTTTGAGGAGGGTATTTTGGGTCCGTTCAGCCATTGTTGTGATATAAACTATCACAATGCAAATAAAATGCAAATGGGGTTTATTTAGCGAGCAGGTTTTAACATCAGTGTACACAGACTTGTTAAATAAAAGAAGGCAGCTGAATAAAAATCATGTTTAAACAGACTTTCAAGCAGGTATACCAGACATGTTTAACCCTTACATACTAGTTACATTTTAAACCTTCATAGTGTTGCCGAGGTCACTCTTGAAGCGTCAGTACCAAAGTTTGGACCACACATCTATTTAGAATGTCTGACATTAATAAATGGATAAATAATTCTTACTTAAGGTTTCAGAAAGCAAGGAGAGTATAGTTTTTAGATTTTACACCACTTGTTTTTGGAGAATAATACCACACAATGTCATGTCCTACTTTACCTCAAGACTCAAACCAGAACAGTCGAAAGGATTTAAATGTATTGAAATTGGAATGGGAAGTAGCCAGAGTTGTGGATCCTGGAGTCATTTCACCCCCGTTGAACTCTGTCACTACTGTCTGATAAAAAAATACACACAAACATGTACAGATCACAGTTTCAAGATTCCATAAAACCACCATTTTCCCTGATTTGACTCACACTGGAGGATCATTTTAATAGATTCAGGTCAAATTTAACCTAAAACATTCTGTCCAAAGTGCAAAAATTCTAAATATTTTCTTTTTTTCAAATTTTAGCCTGAAACATGACACTTAGGGTGGTTTCACTGCTGTTAAATGTCAAAACAGGTCAAATTGGACATTAAAATATGTATTTAACAGGTAAAAAAAATAATCCATATGCCATGCAAAACTGCTTTCCAGGATTGAGCGTAATGTCAGAATAAATGGAAGCTAACTAACCAGTAAACTAAATGCACAATTTGGCAGCTTGTGTCAGGCTGTTCTATTTTGATTGATTCCAGGAAGAAGAATAAAGACATTATATGATGCTATAGCTGCCTGCTGGTAT
Source organism: Stegastes partitus (assembly GCF_000690725.1). Lineage (NCBI taxonomy): Eukaryota > Metazoa > Chordata > Actinopteri > Pomacentridae > Stegastes > Stegastes partitus. The sequence goes on from NW_007578266.1 coordinate 190,067, forward strand.
TAGTTTATTTTGCTTTGTCTCCAAAAACCATCAACTTTTATTGTATTTAAGAAGAAAAGTACATTACTGTTAGTTTTTGACTGTCTTTTTACAGCAGCATATTACATGGAAATGGGGAATCAAGAGAGATGGGAGAGAGGAGATGAAAATTAAATGAGGCTGAAGGAGACTTACCTTACCAGTGACATTAGTGAGACAGGAAGAGGGAGAGACAGCAAGCAAAGGGAAAGAAAGGGATAGTGAGTTGAAAGAGAGAGGATGATGATGATGATGATGAAATATGTGTGTGACAAAGTCATGCAAAGTCTCAAAGTGGAGAGAGGCAGGAATACAAGGAGGGAGTCCAGTGTACAGTGACGGAAAGAGGTTATTTTTTAAAAAGTACAATGCATGAGAGAGTTGGAGCACATGGGAGGGAAAGAATTAAAGAATGAAAAGGAAGGGGATGAAAGAGAGGTGAAGGAAGGAAGGATGAGGTGGATAGAGAGAACAGACAGAAGAGATGACATGCTGTTAGCTGCAAGGGGGACAGCTGGTCAGCTGCTGCTCTGCTCTGTTTTGGTGTGGAGAGCTGCCCCGAGGACACTCACCCGGTTCTGCACACACAGACACACACCATGCACACAATTATACACATGCACGAGGAAGGTTGCATGTACACATATAAACAAGTCACACCTGCAGGAACATTTTGTCTTAATTTACTGTAGATATGAAGAGCAGGGACTGAGAGAGAAAGAAATAATAGGTGTGATGAAGAATAGTCAAAGGATTGTGGGTAGAATTGCTGTACTTTGGTGGAATTTTCTCTCTGCGTGCCGGGTCGGAGGACTAGAAAACAGGGGGAGGGGAAATGAAAACATAAGGAGCATGTAAGTGAGACAGTGAACGATTATATAAAACTGAGGACGGTATCAGGCGATGGGATGTAAATATGAAAGTGTGGCAGGGGAGGAGGAACAGTCAAGAACAGATGGCAGGGAAGAAAAGTGGCATTGAGGGAAGGAAGATGGAAAGCTGGGAATGCAAGAGCACTCCTAGATCACTTATAGCTGATGTCAGCCATGCGAACATTGCCTAATTGTAACAGCGCAGAGCCGCACGGAAATTCTTCTTCCTTTACTTCATCAAATTAACCAGCAGCTGAATTCAGCACCGCGGACAGCGACACTTAAAAACACAGCAAAGAAACTGGGCAAGGATTTCAATGTAATAAATAATCAGAGCAGAAAAACGTCCACCCAACTTGTTAATGTGAAATAAACTCCTGAGGAGACGTTTATTATCAATTGTGATGATTAAAAGCAAAATCATCACATTGAAGCTGCAGATAAGAGGGTCATATTTAGTATTGAGGACAGTGAGATCGTGTGCAAATTTTTCTGGGGATGTGTTCAAAGTTTGTGCAGTTAAAATATTCCTATACCATCCTATAAAATGTATTTTGTTGTATCTATTATTTAAATTTGACTGCTTAGGGTAAAAAATAGGGCTGCAGGGTGGCGCAGTTGGT
>NW_007578266.1:191997-196351 GCF_000690725.1 Stegastes partitus
ATAATAATAATAATAATAATAATAATAATAATAATAATACCTGCATCTTTTCAGGCAGTTTTCTATATACAATTTGTCATCTACAATCTGTGGGTCCTTCTCAGTTTCTTAAACTTAACCATAGAAGAAGGTTATTCCATTTGTTAGCTTCATATCATATATATATTATTACAATATTTGTATCCTACATACATTTTAGCTATTGCAACACTGATTAAACTGTGCAAACATAAACCACTTAAATAGTTGTTATTGCAACTGCATTTAAACACACTGAATAATCGGACTGAGTCAGTAATACACACATGTAAGTCTTCTCACAGGTAACCTTGAAGGGAAGAAATGAAGCCACTGTGTTCCAAAAGGAAAAGAATTCAGTGGGAAATATCTGAGCTGGGCGAACTCTTCTTCTCCACTGGAGGTCTCTTCTGAGATAGGAAAATGCATTTGCATTTGTGGGGCATAATTTGCATGTTGCTAGCCTGCAAGAGAGGAGGGAAGAGGCAGAGATGGAGAGAGAAAAAAAAACATGAGAATGAGAAGGGAGAGGAAGGGAGGCTGAGATGGAAGTAAAAAACAGATATAGATGAAAAGGGAGAGCAGGACGAGAAGGAGAGGAACAAAGGGGTTGGGGGGAGGGGAAGGTGTGTTTGATGCAGGGAGGAGAAGGGGGGAGCGAGTGGAGGAGGAGGAGGAGGGAGAAGATGGGATCAGTGTGACATTGAAATCAAAACAAGGAAATGAGTATCATGGGAGCCTGCAGGACGGGGTTAAGTGAAAAGACGTAGGCAGGGGGTTAGTGCGTGTGTGCAGCAGTGTGTTAGCATCTGTGCAGGAGAGAGAGTGTGTTTGTTTACATCTGTGCGCCCTTGATTTCTGTAGATTGTCACTACAGTGCCACATGGGGCCAGTGCCAATTATAACCGCACCGAGCTCATCAGCGACACACCGCCAGAGACACAGAAAGAGAAAAGCAGAGGGAGTTAAACAGAGCAAAACTGCTTTAGGAATAAATTCATGTATGTGCATGTATGATTGTATGTTGTTACCAGCATGAAAACATACATCATGCTGATATCACGCAAGCAGACTGAGAATGACTGCGTTTTATGGGATCACAGGAATGTGTTTAAACAGGTTTCTAAGCTGTAATACATGAACACAGATGATGCAAGTTTGTGCTGAAGTGAACAAATGGCTGTTCAAGAGTCCAAAAAGAGCAAATATGCAAAAATCGAACTGTAATTGCCAAAACGACATCCTTTATCATATCCATAAACTGTAAAAACAGAAAGAAACCTTGATTTTTCAACTTTTCAATGATCCTTGAACTACTCCTCTTTGAGGTGTTGCTTCACTGGAAAACTGAATCAAATCCAAGCTTGAAATATTGATATTTCATGAACATCAAACCAAAAAGCCATTGGTGACTAAGCTGTGATCAACAGTCATGTGACTAAAAAAAAATCAGTAACACCTGTGGGAAAGTTCAGTCCAGGTTTTATCAATAAATTCTTTCTTTTTTTATGACTTATGCCATTACAATCTGACTGCACGAAAGTCATGTTTGAGTTCCCCTGCTTGTAGCTATGGTTGTACTGTTTCCATAGAGGTGCAGGACTTTATATTACTGTAAAGGATGAGCTTACAGTGAGTGAAAATGAGACATGATACCCAGAAATACGCTCAGAAGGTTAATAAAACTTACTGTGACCAAAAACAACTGGAGAATTCAGACAAAAAGTAAAGTCTAAAGATGAATTGTGAAGAGAAAGCAGCACATTGCAGAGACACTGTGGGGAAGGATGCAGGACTCACAGGCAGGTAAACAGACGAACTGACAAAGGACAGATGGAGAGACTAGACTAGATACACACTGGGGCTGATCGGGTGACAAGACAAAGGTGAAACTGATCAGGGCCGAGACACACGAGCTGAGTGGCTTCAAAATAAAACAGGAAAAAAGTCAAAAATAGGGGCACAGAATGCACACAGAAACAAAGTGAGGGAGACAGAAGACAAAAAAGCAAACAGTAAGAAACACAAGGAGAAAAGAGGAAAAACCAAGCAGTGCAGAAGAGCTGTTACTGTGGCTGCTGTACACATATTTGTGAGTATGTTTTATCACTTGAGTAAATAACATACCTTCAATCAACTGAAACAACAGTGTGGTGATGTACATTGGTTCATGGTCTCCACAGGTTAAATCCCACTGACCTTTGTGATTCCTTGTCTTTACCACTGGAGAAATGTTTGACTTTTTCTCTGGTGCAGCATTTTTTCCTTTAAATTTTAAAACTATTACATGGAAATATGTTCAGAATTTCATGACATTTTAACCGCTGCTGTGCCATCATCAATTCAAAATTTACATTTGACAACTTCAAACTTCACCTGCACAACTTCTGCGTTCATGCTTGTTGGTAAAAAGAGCATTTTTACATGTTCAGAAACCTGAAGCTGCACATCCATGGATCTTCTTCACTCATAATATTGTTATGCTTCTCAAACAGAATCTACTTTTTTTTTTCTTCAGAAATTAGAGAGGACAGTCACTGCAAATCTTTTGCATATTTCTAGCTTACTATTTGCTATTTTAACTTCCAGAGAGACGTCAACATGTCACCCCCACTTATTTCAATAACTCTCCTTTTAATATGTTAAAAAATCTCCTCCTTCTTCCACCTTCCTCCTTGATATGCCATTTCTAATGTTGCAAAACTTTGTGCATTTCTTTCTCCTTTCTTTCTCTTGACCTTCACATGAACTTGGCAATAATCTATTATTGTCTGACTTGGAGAGGGGAAATGTGAGTCTGTGTTTCCCTTCTACAGCAACTTCTAACTTGTCTTTTTCTCCTCTCTCAGGCCAAACTATCTTTACCTCTTCGTCCAACTCAACCTATACTGACACAGCCGAAAACCCCCTCATGATTTTTTTTTTATTATTTCTGAGTTACATATCTGTCTGGATTGCAGATATTTTTATACCTTTCTTGATGGTTTTAATGTCGGTTATCGCTAGTGTCTCATATTTGGATGAGATATCCTTTCTCGACTGCTTCGGAAGTGATAATTTACAGTCTCTGATTTATCTAGTTTGACAAAGACTGAGACGTGAAGCTTCTATAATGCCAGAGATACATTAGGCTCTCTTATCTCTCATCCCATCTCAGTCTTCCCCTTTCCAGTTCACTCTCATTAGCTGCCAACCTTCTCTGATCTTCTGCCGGCTTTCTGCTAGCAGCCCCACTTCCCTCAAGGTTTCTCTTTCTGTTCTGGCATTTCCAGTTATTCCTCTGTCCTTTTCCCCCTCTTCATGTCCCCTCCTCTCTCCCCTCTTCTCTCGGCAGAGCGTCTGCAGACTGAGCTGTGTTATCCCTCATTTTCTGTCTGAACTCTAAAGTCGCCCAGAAATGATCACAGAGCTACAACAAATAGACCCGAAGTCCCTTTCAGTGTTTGTAGCAGTTCAAGAGTTGAGCCGCAGTAACTTGCGAGAAAACTTTGGGGAGTTGCAAAGACAGAACCTGGAGGCAACAGTGTTGGAACTCCAAGATAAACACAGAGTTAGTGGTGAGCATAGGTTGACGTTTCACCTCATTTTACATAAATATAAAGAAATGTAATCAAAATGTATAGAAAACAGCACATTGTACTAGAAAAAAAAGCTTAAAAAAGTGCAAATATAGATTTTTTTTTAAGTTCAAATGAATAAAATAAAGTCCCAAGACAAGCAAATGCATGAACCTAAGTGATCCTGCTCTATTCATTTCAGTTCTAAGACGATCCATCTGCCGCTCCGACTGAAAGTCAGCCAACTCGCAGAGGGGAAAGTATCCAGACTATAAGCTTATTAATAAGCCAGGACAGCAGCAGATTACAGCTTCAGAGAACCGACAAAACAATGACATGAGACTGACAAACAAAGACCCACAGTTGGACAAAAGAGAAACCAAAGGCAAAGGGTCACATGTTCGATGGGAAAATTTTGTCCTGAATGCAAAATAACACTTTAATTGAGAGACTGATAGAGAAGCACGACTTTAGACAGAACTGAATAATGCATGTTAAAATAAACTTTTTTCTTGGTTAAACACTTTTTATTCAGATAAGATCCATCCATCCATTATCTATACACCGCTTAATCCTCACTAGGGTCTGGGACTAGGGACTGGAGCCTATCCAAGCCGACTTGGGGCGAAGGCAGGATTCAGATAGCATGACAAAAATATTTTTAAAAATGTATTATTTACTCAATGTAGAGATTTATTCCTTGTTGATTATTATGTCCTTTTGCATTTTAACTAGTCTTGGGATGTGATTTTAAAAAAAAAAATCTAATTCATTATAGG
>NW_007578266.1:196671-215655 GCF_000690725.1 Stegastes partitus
TGTAGAGATTTATTCCTTGTTGATTATTATGTCCTTTTGCATTTTAACTAGTCTTGGGATGTGATTTTAAAAAAAAAAATCTAATTCATTATAGGCTTTGTAGTTAATTAATCATAATTAATCACATTTCTATCAAATAGCAATATTTGACACAACAAGAAAAGTTTTTAATATTCAAATAGATTTTGATTGAGGACTGAATCAATGAATAGACATATATGTGAGCTTAAACAACATCAAAAAAATTAATCTGTCTACTACGTATGCAGGTTAGTGTGAACTGGAAATGCAATTACATCCATCATATTCAACATTTTAAGACTTTTTGACTTCAAACTGTTTGTTGCACAATCTGCACATAACCATGCTCTTGGTACGTGTCCACAGGATGTGTCTATTTCTTGCTTCTCATTCAGACTTCACTTCAACTATATGCAAATTTGGCAAATTTTGGGCAAAATCACCCCTATGGACACGCAGCATCAGGCCTTGATAAGAAACACAACTTTTGGGGGCGCCCTATAGCTCACCTATTTGAGCGGGCAACTCGCGAACAGGGGCTACAGCTCCCTGACGCAGCAGTGGTGGGTTTAAGTCCGGCTCATGACCCATGAGAGGTCCTCCCCCCTCTCTTCTCCCCCTTTTCCTGTCTCACTCTCTCAATCCTGACTAGTGAAGGCAAAAAGGCCAGAAAAAATAATTTAAAAAAAAAGAAAAACAACTTTCCTCCCAACAAGCCAAGCAATGTGATCTCATCCTCCATCACCGTTCATAAAACTTTCTTGTGCTGACGTTACTCAATGCATCCTGTGCATCTTCTTTGTGGCTAACAAATGAACTTAAGTTGTGTTAGCGCCACCTACTGGCTGGAGTGTCAGTGGTACCAGTGTCCTAGAAATTAGGGAACTGAGAAAGGTGCGTTCATTTTTTAACACGTTATTTTTTCTGTAATTAATTAATCGGAATTAACGCGCAATATCCCAGCCTTAGTTTTTACCAATCTATACTGTACTCATATTGTACAAAAACAAAAAAGGGTTAAAAAGCATCTTATGTATCTGATGGAATGAACACAGTCATTCAAGAAGCTCTGTGAGGCCGTATTTAGCCACAGTGGTGCTCACAACCACTTCTTGTTTATAGTAGATATACTGGAATGTTGATTATTTTAGGGTAGCATGTTAGCATGCTAAATTAGTTGCAATGTCTCGAGAAAATGGAATCTTAGTGTAATGAACATAACAGTGTGTAGGGCGAAGTGAACACACCCTGCAGCTGCTGCAGAGGACGTATGTGTTTACGAATGTATGTTGCACTCTTAAGGGGCTGCAGAGCATCTTCAGGCACAATGAATGAAGGTATGAAGGTGTGTGTGTGTGTGTGTGTGTGTGTGTGCGTGTGTGTGCGCTCGCTTGTGTGTGCATTGATCCAGTGTAGTGCAGTGTTTTTTCTTTTTTCTTTTTTTTTTCTCGCTCTCAGTCATTTGAAGGACACCAGAACCTGCTCCAGTCATGACCACCCCCCGACACAAACACACAAACACCGTGCGGACGTATCATTAATAAGCTGCAGCTCAATAGAAACAAACTCGCCGTTTATTATGCACATCAGCGATTTTGCCGTGTGTTAGAAATGTCAAGAGAAGCTGATGGAGGCTTTTGTTTTGACTGTCACCTATTCTGCCTCCGGCTATCCCAAGGGTCAACCATTATGGATTGACACATTTTTTTTACACATTTGACCTTAAAGCGAGTGAGCAGAAGTGTGTTCTGCATGTGGTTGCATGTGTTTGACTGTTTGTACAGTCATTTTCTGTTGTCAAAAATAAAGTAGAGTCAAGTAGTTGCATCAAGTGAAACAACAACAACATTACTTCTGGAGCATTAGATGTTAGACGGCAACATTTTCAAGCCGTGATGTTAAAAAAATGGTGAGGATTCCGACATCTTTTTTTTTTTTTTTAATGTGCATACATGCAAAGGCACTTAGCACTGCTTTATGAGCAAGGAGAGGCTGGCTTTTTTATATGTAAGGAGCAATGAGCAGCAGATCAAAGGCAGAATATCCGTGGATGCGAAGAACGTGTGAATGTGTGTGTGTGTCTACGTGAGTATTTGTGTGTGTGTCTGTTGGATACTGATATGAGCCGCCGCTGAGCCTCTGAGTGAGGTGCAGTGTGTGGCTATACATTAAATGGCCAGGATTAGCCTCGACTGCTGCAGGCTCGCTGATAGTATTACTGTTATGGAGCGACTGGGAGGGATCGGGCTCCATTTTGGCTCTGTTATTCTGTCATAATGAGGCATAACCCCTCTCAAAGAGGACTCAATGGTTTCCTGGTTAATGCATTAAGCCGAGGGTAGCATCGGTGCCGAGTACCAGGGAGGGAGATGACACGGGCAGAAAATTGCCAGCCAGAAAGGGAGCACATAACACGTAACATACATTCTGTTTATGGTCCTCCTGGGGACACTATCATTTCTACAAACTGTACCTACCTCCTAAATATAATCATCAGTAATTCAATCATTCTTTTCTAAGTGTGTGCACTAAAAATCACTGGATGAGAAATTTAACAGTTGCTGACGAACATGGCACTGTTTGTTTGCCCATGTCTCTGTCATGGCATTTTGCCCCTATCGAGACGATGCCAATGCCTCTGCCGACCAAAACCAACACAAATTAGTTGAGGTCCAGTAACATTTGTGACAATACTGTGTTAAAATATGTTTTGTTAACCCAGCCAGCCCCTCCAACCTTCTTTCTATGCAGACTTTTGTCCCAGTTAATGTGACATCTCGAGGGCTTTTTCCTTCAAGGTGTTGGGTTTTTATTTTTTGGGTTATTACAAGAAATTGAATTATGAGAGGTTTGTCATTTTGACCCAGTTTTACTTTAGAGAGGTAACTGCACCCTGAAATTCTGCAAGAAACCTTTCAGTCAGATTATTTAAAGAATACAGTGATGGAGTGACAACATAATGTGACATGTAGACATAGACGCTAATAGTCGGAGCTACTTCAAGAGATTAATATTAGACTCTTCTTTTCTGAGGGAAATATCTCAAATCAGGAGAAACTTAGGCAGTGAATAGAGGCCTCTTGTTTAACTGTTGACGTCGGCCTGAAATAACTTGAGGTGCCAAAGTGGGCCAAACCACATTTATTAGTTTTAGAGCAAAATGTAGTCAAAATTTTGCGTTGCTAAAAAAAAAAGTCATGGTTGTTGGAAGAGTCATTATTTGCATCCAAAGATGTTTCAACACTGTCCAGAGATAGAAAGAGCTACTTTGTGACAATTTATTCAGGTTTTAATTTTGACTTTCCTTTTGCTGAGTGCCAAACCACATTTAATACTTTTTTGAAGAAAAAGAAAATGATTACAGGTTTGTTTCGCTAAACGGCATTGAAGAGTTTACATGGATCATCATAAGGAACTAGAGGTACTTTTGAGGACCATGGGGTAGAAATAGGTGCTTGGTGGTGGTTAATTAGGTTTTTATTTTACCTTACCGTACCTACAAGTTGAGTTTTCACAAGGCTTGGGGTTGCGGTGTCCGCCATCTTGAATCTCAAATCGCAGTCAGTGATTCCTGTGGCCTGGCCCAGTTTGCCAAAGCCAAAGTATGCCAAAACCATTATGGGCCAAACTTCAAATTCACATTGTGACATTACTAGTGGGTTGTTGTTTGGACCACTTTGCCTCAAACCAGTAGACCATAAACACAAAAAACATGAAGTTTTTGTGGTTTGGCCTGCTTTAGCACTGAACCCCTCACTTGTTTAGTTGTGACTAAAGCTCAGTTTTTGATGCGCCAATGTGTTTGAAGCTACTGCAGACTGATCAGTGAAGTCACACTTACTGTAAGAATGCAGTCTGAGCTTTGCAGAGTCTATAGAAACTCTCTAAATGTGAGCATGAGAAGACTATTTACACACAATCTCTTGAGTTTTGCTAGAAAAGTAGTTACCTTTTAATTCTATCACAAAATGCATCACTTGTGGCATATAACAGTGTGCATCTGATATTCAAACAGACATCAGGAGATGATTACAACAATGCATCCGCACGCCATATTTTAGTTTGGGTAAATAAACACAGCAGTAATATTAAAATTACACCCGATGTCTTGGGTGATTTTCATGCTTTTAGGGCAGTTATCTCAATACTGTGTTGATGCTTTTTTTTTTTTTTTGCCAAACTGACTCAGTTATCATGCAATGGCTTTTATTGACATGAAGTATATTGTGCAAACTGTTAAACACAATGGCGTGGTTATGACAGGACGGTGATGGAGCTCCGTGTGACAGCCATTCACGCTTTCTGCTATTTATCTGTCCAACCACGGGCTGATCAACCGATGTGTCATCCAGCCAGTTAATTTCCTTTGTTCTACATCACTCTGAGAATCGGTACATGTGCTCTGTCATGTTCACTGTCAACCGGAGCAATTTTCTCTAATCAACCAGCAATCTTGTACAAGCTCAATCCAACGATTACAAGCTTAGAGATGATATCAGACGAAAAGGAAGAGCTCGCATCTCGGCGAAAGTGAAAATTCAATTACGCCATACATCACTCGGCTTTGTCCCGCAGCGTTTTAACGGAAAAACAAACTGTTACAGAACTATGTGCAGGTTTTCATGTAGTTAGATTCAGAAGCGGAAGCAAAACAATAAGGAGTAACGGGAGAAGGAAGGCGGCTTTGATAATATTGTCCCCCGTCTGAGAAGGTTGTTCCAACTGTGAGCTCAAATTGATGTAGTTATCACTAAAGAAACAGTGGCTGAGCTGGGGCTCTGCATGGCAGCTCTGTGTGTGAATCTGAGCTAAGCCAAACGATGCTGTAACATATCTGATTGAAATCAGTTTCACAACGAAAAGCCAGAGCTCTTGGAAAGCAGCATGGGAGTCCTTGGCACACACACACATACACACACACACACACACACACACACACGCACACATAGAAGAAAAAGAAACCAAAATAAGCTGCACACACTTCAGGAGCCTGCAAAACCCACTAACTCTTTATTGCACACCAAAACGACAACACATGTAAATGACACATACTCTGTCTCTTTTCTCCCTTTCTGTCCCACACACACACACACACACACACACACACACGATGCCACATCACATCAAGTCATTTCAGAGAGCGTGTTTAACCTAATCACACTCAGCCATGCATGATCCTCAGAGGGAGAGTCAGGTCTGTTATGACAGCCGATGTGCTGTGTGACGGCTACAGCATTTAGAGAGCACTGACCAGCAGCCTGTTTTTAACACACACACACACACACACACACACACACATACAAAAACACACACACTTTGTGGCTTTACATACCGATGACAGAGACCTGTGCAGAGTGACAGTGAGGTGAACATATGGAAGGACGAGGAAGGCAGCCAAACAGACAAGACTGTGAGGCGCCACCCAGTGACTAATTGCACAGTTCGCTTCGATATCACTAACCTGTGAGCGCATCGAGGCGGCAGCTCCTACGCCCAGTCAGATACATCCCATGAAACCTAACAGGGGAAAGATTTTGTGTGTGGTTTATGTGATTCAGCATATACCTGTGGGGGAGATAAAAACAAGTGGCAAGATAGGAGTCTGCATGTGCATGAGTGCAATTCATATTCACCATATTTGTAATGAGTGTGATCATCAACACAGATCCTGACAGAGTCATAAAGTTTCAAATATAAAGACTGAGTTGTTTTTTTGTTTTTTTATCCTCCTCTACAATGAAAACATCATATCGTACAAAATGTGTGGGATATAGGAGGGAAACAAGACAGCAGAGGTATAAAACAAAGTGCTGTGACTGCTCTGCGCTACATTAAAGCTGCAGATAGTTCAACTGCTGTTTATCCAGCTTTGGTGCTATAAGCTCTCAGAAAATTAGTTTATTTCACATGAATATGATGACAGGTAAATCTAAATAATGAATGTTTAAAAAGGAGCAACTGCCGTCTCTGCAGTTCCCATAATATGATATGATTAAGCAACCTTTAAATCACATATTTATTCGTTTAAAGATCAGTTTAATAAACTAGCTCTTTAGTTCAAACTGAAGATGAAGTAAGAGCACATTTTGTTTGCTTGGTTCCCCAATAAAACAGTGCACAGCAAGTTTTTTAGGTTGTAAGGTCTGTTACAATGATACAGGAAAACTTTGGCCCCTTGAGAGTAACAAAGATGCATTTAAAATCAAACGCTTACATATAATCTGCATTTAAGCTGACATAGGGAACACAATGAGGAATTAGGAAGTAAAATTAAATACAAATGGCAACCTCTGGGGCTGAAAAATGAAGCCAATGTTTAAGAAAAGTAATAAAAGTGCATTTCCTGGAGTGGCCACTTGAGGCTCCCCATAGACTCCCATATGAAAATGTTCACATTCACAGCAGAAATACACATGTTTACAGCCTGCTACAAAAAATGATTTTAGTCTCTACAGCTAAGTTCACCATTCATGGCAACTAGAGAGAGGTTGAATTTTTATATAACTTACCTATTTAAATTGTATTAAGGCTTAAAGTTATGCATAATTAGGGAGTTGGTCCCATCATAGAACAGTTAATGGACTTTGCAGGGAACCTATAAATGACATCATGGAGAGTTCATTCATCTTTACAGTCCATGATTACTATTTAATTGGAGTTTTAAGGCACTTGATAAAAGCAAAGTGCAATTTTCATCCAATATTGGATAATATTTTCAAATTATACCAACTCCAATGAGCTAATTGTTTTGCGTTTTCTAAATGCTCCACTAATGTCACTGATCACTACTTGTGCTTTATAAAATATCTCAGTCAATCAGACTCTATTTATATTGCGCTTTTAATCCAAATACAATGCAACACAGATTGCTTTTGCAAAAATAGACATTTTTAAAGTCGTTGGAGAGGAATTACTGTCGTTTTAGGGAGACCAGATAGGAGAGCATTACAGTAATCAATTGGGCATGTAATAACAGCATGTATTAGCATCGAGAGGACTGGTCGCAGTTTGGCAATGTTTTGTAAGTGATAAAAAGAAATCTTGGTACTATTTTTAATGTGGGCCTCAAATTTGATTGATAAGTCCAAGATGATGCATGGTTTTAATAAAAGAGCTTGCAGTTGGAAACTAAACTTGTCTCTCTGAGCTTCAGTTCCAGTGACCAGAACCTCAGTTTTGTCCTGGTTGAGGTCTAAAAAGTACGGAGCCCGTCTGGTGACATCAATAAGAAATAAAAAATAACTCGTTCACACGCTTTAGTAAATTAATGTTATTAATGCGTGGGAACGGCATAGTTAAGTCGTGGCCACGAGATATTAATGCGTGGGAACGACATTATAATCACACGGTGTTTCATCGCTCGAGATCGCTGGATGTCGGTGAAAATGAAATCAAATCAAAATGCTCCATGTTTCATACAAGTACGCCCGCTATCCTTAATCGACAGCTGGTATGACTGCACTGTGAAATCTGCTCCACAACTTCTCTTGTTTCTTCATGTTAGTAATGTGAGGCCATAATTTAACTATGTCATTTACACGCATTAATAACTCGTGGCCACGATTTACTAATGCGTGGGAACAAGTTATTTTTATTTCTTATCGATGTCACCAGACGGGCTCCGTAAAAAAGTTCTTTGTCATCCATAATTTAATGGCGGAAATACAATTTAAAAAGGGCATCAATTGGCCTGGGGGTCATCAGGAGACCAACAGAGCTACAGATTTTTAATTGAACACATCACTAGGCTGGTGAACCAAAACATGCTGAGCTCGACTATAAAGCTTGTCATTATAAAAACAATATCAATAACAGTCACTTTATATCATAAAGAAGAAGAAAGAAACAGGATAAAGAAGTCATTACTTTGGTTCTCTGATGATTAATAAATAACGCTCCAGGTGTTAAAATGAGGTTTCAGACTTTATTCGCAATTTAAGTGAGAGCCATCAAACGTGGCTGTTCCTGCCCTGACTGCCTCTGTCTCTATAATGTGGTATTGACTTGTTGAGTTCAGTAGTGTCACAGATACCACAATAGTTACATCAATCACCGGAACCAGCAGCAGCAGCAGACCTTCGCAGCGCACCTGTGTCTGTGCGTGACAGACAAGGTGAGACTGTCATATAGCAAAGTGAAGCCATATACCACTGCCAGTATACTGCTGTGTAAGTGACAGACATCATTTATCTAGCAGCGGTGGAGAGAGAGAGATATTCACTCTCTCACAGTTTTTATCACTGCAACACACACACAGACGAGGCAGTCAGACTGCTTTTTCTTTTTTTATTATTGTTAAAATTGATTGTTTTTTAATTGAGCTATTAATGAGCAAACATTCACTTAAAGTCTCATTCAAACCTTCCCAAACTGGCTCGCTGGCATTTTTTCCACAGCTCATTCTTGCCATATGTCAGAACACACTGTTGCAATCCCATTGCAGATCTGCAACACAGGGACGCATCTTTTAAAAAAAAAAAAAATTACCTTGCATTAAACTACGCTCTACATCTGGATATCTTAATGCACCTTTGTATTCACACCTGGAAGCTGCATGCAGGTAATGTTGCCATCCTGCCTGATTTGTGATTGACTCCCATATTTCATAAATGCTACATGAGGAGATTTCAAGTCCTTGCATACAAAAGCTCACGTTAGAGGTGACATCGCTGCTCCATCGCCGCACATATTACTGATCGACCATCTGCTCCAAAACACAGTCATCTTTTTCTATAACAGCCTAACTGTCACCCAACATGCTGTTATCACTCATCAGGCTTTTTGTTGGCTCTGGGGACAGAAATTGCTCGACTATGTTATGAGCGGAGGTTGTGATCCAGACTTTTCTGTGGTAATGACAGTTCACAAAATTTGTCGTGTATGCAGAATAGATAATAATCTAAAAAAAAAAAATAAGAAAACAATTTTACACAAGTAGAAGCCCTGCTTTTAATGAATGTACCTCAAGTTTCAGATGAAAAATGTGTGTTGTAACCAATATATTCATTATTATTCATTCACTATGCTCCATATGGCATAATTAGATTAATACTGCTTTAAATCTGATGGCGTGTGAGATAGTTACTTGACTTGGAAAACAATTTCTGCTCATTACATTTTTATCTGTGACTCTTTAAATGGAAATTATTAACCGCTTTTTGATGGAACAACTAGCAACTCAGTTCATCTGAAACATGTGAATGAGAAACCAGACACTGTTTATTATGAGCTCAACGTATACACCGCTGCACATAAAGTTGGAATCATTTTTTGTTTTCGGACACACTGCTCTTTTTATTTCTATTTATACACATCAGTGATCACTTTTGACCAGGCGCAGTGATTACACACTGAATCCCAGTTACCAGCTGAAACCAATTCTGACTGAAGAGTGGGACGTCCTGCACACTGACATCATCAACAAGCTGGTGGACGGTATGCCACCATGTCTTAATGCATTGATCTGTGTCAGGGGACTCAATATTAGTAACATCTGAAAGAGTAATATTGAACATTCTTATGCATGAAATCCCCTCGAATACGTGTTTCCTGTTAAATTGACCACGGTTGAAAAATTGAAACAAAACCCTTAATCCTGTTGTTCAATACTTACAATTTAGTTTACGCCTGAATACACAGTTTGCAAAAGTTAACTGTGGTTAACTAATGTGTATTGTATGCATATTGTGATATCGATGAAGTTTTGACAAGATGTACACTTTATCTATCAAGAATAAATAGCATTGTCACAATCATTTCATGAGAAGAGGTTAAAAAAATGTTTTATTCCAACTTTATGGGGCAACAGTGTGTTATTTTAATAGTCAAATAAAGTATAGGAACCTTAAAATTCTGTACAGTAAACAAAAAGTACAGTTGTTTTCCAAATGCATTTAATTACTCCTCACCTCAATTACTGTATTTCAAAAGTCTGTCTGTTTTATGTTTTTTGTTTGTGTGACATGAAATAAATAATAAAGTACTAAACAAATTTTAAAAAATTAAAAAAAAGGCCTCCACTAACTAAGACCACTGTTCTACTTTGCACTTTTATAGGAAGTGATTCCAGATCTGCGCCACAATTTACTGGATCCTTCTTTTTGCCATGATCCATCTCTTCGGTAAAGTCTTGTAAAATTTGGCTGGCTAGTTTTTGCACAATCTTGATGAAAGAAAAAAAACAAAAAGCAGACAAACGGCACCAACCTTAGTGCAGATAAAACTCTATGACACACCTCCGGGTCGCCCGTCTCCATCGGTTCTGTTTTCATTACCTGGAATTCTGCCTCATAGCTGCAAACACTGCATGATTTTTCAAATATTCACTTACTACCAATTTCCTCCTTTTATTGTAAATGTAAAAACCCAGAATCACCTTTGTCATTGGCTGGTTGCGGAGAATAGTTCCTGTTATTCTGGCCTTTCTGTGGACACAAAATCAATTTTTGGAAGTGTTTCAGTCCGGAGGAGAAATTATTATGTTCATTTCCTTTTCAGGAGCGGTCGTGTACCTTTTTCTTTTTCAATCAGACTGAGGCAAGCTGAACTCTGTAATTGTCACGCTGACCTGCTGCAGTCGCGCAAAGGCAAAACGGCACAGTCGCTGATGAAACGCTGTGACAGAGGATTTGTTAACTTTTCATAACGAAACCATATTTAATGTGCATTGAGGCAATCTTGCTCATGTGTGTGTGGCAGGAAAGGAGAAAGAAGAAGACAATAAATAAATCACAGAAGAGCAGATGACAAGATAGCGGTAGAGAGTGAAGCGTAGGGTTGAAAAGGCTGCTTAAAGTGACACGGAGATAACACAGAGGTAGATGAAAAAGAACAAGGATGGTGAGGAATAGTGAGAGAATGAGATAATCAGACAGACAGAGAGAGCAGAAAGACCAACAGAGGAAAGAGTTCCCTGGTGACATGGCGCAATTGATCTCAGCTTGTTGCTTAGAGAGAGTTTCTCTGAGATCAGGCTGAGCACTGACACAGCCATCACAATGCATTATGGAGGATCAAACAGAGGCCAGCGTTGGCCACCGTGGATGAGCTGACGCTTGAGGAGAGGGGGGAAGAAGAAGAAGAAGAGGAAGGGAAAATAGGAGAGAAAGAGAGGAGGAGGAGGAGGAAACACTCTGCTAAACAGGATTTTCAATCACAGCCTGTCATTCGCTGTGGCATCTCAATCGTTCACCATCTCACAGGAGGGAGACGGAGGGGGGGGGGGATTAAAGGAAGGCGGTGGGGGAGGAGGTGAAAAACATGAAGAGGAATGAGAATTAGAGTAGGAAGGAGGAAGTAAAGGAGCGATGGCTGAGATGCCAAAAATAAAGAGAAATTGGAGACAGTGTGCAATATGGCGGCACTGTGTTTGTTTGTGCGTGCGCGACATATGTGTGTGCATGTGTGCGTGACAGATGGAGGCAATAGGGTGGTGATGAGGTGAGAAACACGATGGGACTCGAGGAGCGAAACTTGACAGAGAAAGTGAAAAGGCATGAGGAGAGGCAGGACTGCAGTGGGACCCGACGAGGAGCCACACGTTCATGTGCGGCAGTAAAAATAAAAAAAAACAGTTTAAGCCCCTCAGTTTACTACGCTCGTCTATTTCCTGCTCTCTTTGTCTTTATTTGGCTCGTTGTCTCCATCCTTCCACCCAGTGGTGTGAAATGTCACTGGACAGCTTACATGTGCTGGCTGCAGAGTGAGAGAAATGTCAAGCATGGCTAAAAAAAAAAAAAGAAAAGAAAAACGCTGACGTACTCGACTACGCGCGGGTATATAAAGCAGCTTGTGCCTGTCGTGCTGCAGTGACACTCTGCGACGCATGTTCACGTGGATCATGCGTGTGTGAACATGTGGTATCATCACATTTATGTCAGTTGTGCTCTTTACAGTCTGATTGATTGATTATCTTGAATATTAAACATACAAGCTGCAATTCTGGACCAAGAATGCACAAGCAAGAATCTACATGAGAGACACAGGAAACATTGTCCAATACACTCTCTCAGTTAAAGAGCCAAGGCTGAGCATGAGCACACGCATAGACCAGACAGCCAGCAGACCGTGAGGAGATATTCACTGAATTTGGAGGGAGTGCATTGGATTAGAAGTGCACACTCCACCTTTAAGTGGTTAATAGTGCTGTGTTTGTGTTGAGGATTAGGTAGGATTTAGGATTATCATTAGGGTTGAAATATGAGCTATTGAGGAGTTTAGTTTCAGTAACATCAGGTTAAGTCTTACATTAATTTCGGCATTGTAATTTAACTGAGGCTCAGGAATTTGGACAATCAAGTAAAATGGGAACGGTTCAAAATGGTGCAGTATGTTGATGATGTACACAGCCTTGAATATAAGTCATTGTTAATGTTGTTAGTGACACCTACGCTGAGACTTGCCCACCTGATTTTCGCTCATAATGCCAATTGAATGTTGATTTTGAACATTTTAAAGTTCTATGTCCATCTATGGTTCACTTTTGTTTTGCCTCTGTTTTCTTCTTTGCCTCTTCTGACAACTGAACTCTTTCCTCATGCATAGTTTCCACAGTTATATAAATCACGCCTTCATCTTCCGAAGAGGTTTCACACAATCAACATTTACTACATAATGTTAACTAAAGCAGAAATGTGCCACTTTAATCTCCATGCTACGTACAGTTTTGTAACCCTGTCAGGCTAAAGCTGAAGTTGAACTTTGCACAATGTGAGTTCTTTGTTTGAAATAATAAAGCTTCATAATTCCATTTTTCCCATATTCATACCAGTTTAAATGACACGCAGAAAGCTCTGTATAATTACACCCATTTGTGGTCACTGATGTACCTGTTAGACAATGTACAGCTCAGTAACATCATGTAAACCTCTGAATAGCTCCATTCAATTTACACCTGACCACAGCTCTAATCAGCCAGTCATTGAAAGCATCTGTGTGGGCGTGCACAGCCTTGGAGCTACGCTGTTGAACAATTACTGCCAGACATCCTGATGAATTCAAAACAGTGGGTTGTGAATATGTTCAGGCCCAAAGAAGAGACAAACATATTTACAAAAGGGACACAGGCAACAAACGTTGGGTTTCTTGAACTTTCATTTTTATTAATGACTTAAATTATAAAATAACAAAAATAAATGAATAAACCCTTGAACACCCCTTGCCCCAAAAATAATCAAAGTGGCAACTCACAGGTGGACCTGGCAGGCCGGGCCAACCCTATGCAGGGCCATCGAAGCCGGTGCCAACACTCAAGGTAAAGGAAGCACGCAAACTAAACCCAAGCCCCAAGGGCAAATGAAAACAGGATGGCCGATCCCACCGGGTCAAACGACCAAAACTGGAACAAAAGATGCCAGACCGGCATCAGAGAATCTGCCAGTGTGTCAGCTGGAGTCGGGAGTGCGCACAGGTCTGAGGCGCATCGCATCAAGTTGGAGCCTGTGAGGTGAGCGGGTCTGGAGGCAAGAGCAAAAGAGCGAGCACTCAGAATGCCAACCTGTTTATAGGCAGAGCAGTAATTCCACCAGTTAGCAATAAAACACAATAACTAAATATGCTCACCTGTAAATATGTACAAAGCTAGCTCCAACAAAAATATAATGATGAAAAATATAATGAACTAAGGAAAAAGGTGAAAAATGTGCCCCCAGCACATAACAGCCTTTTACTTAAACATCTAATCTCATGTATATTTTTTTGAGGCATGAAGTGACCTTCCTCACAGCAGACGTCTTGGCTTCTCATAGCAGGAAATGTACTGGTGTAATTAATAACATTAATAACGGTTGCTTTCCACTTGAGTGCCCCACTAAGCCATTTTATTGATGCAGTTTATACACAACATGAAAAAAAGGTCTATAAGGCGATAGTACTGACATCTGCATAATTAGCAACTAACAAAACTCATGTATTAACTTCCATGTCTGACACAAGAGATGACACAAATGAGCTTAGGGACCTGTTCCTTGCTTTGCTGTAACCTTTACTTACCCGGCTGCAACCCGCAGCTTGCTCATTTTTATTCACAATGTTTCATACAGTTACTCCTGAGAGCTGACCGGCTCAAACAGTGGGGCCGCAGATCGGCTCCACTGGAACAAGCAGAGGTTAAGTGACTTGAGTTCTTCAATACAACTATATTCTCACTGGCCAGACTTTCCCCCACTGGTCTGAAGGTCATCTGCTCAAATCTTTATCTTTCTTTGTAGGCATACTTTAGTTGTCAGTGTCAATTTTTTTTTGTTTGAAACAACGCCGCATGGCACACACCTTCGAAAACACATCAGCGAGCGATAAGAAAGAGTCGTGACTTCATATGTCAAGGTTGCGACTTTGACATTTGTAACATGTGATTCAGCCTGTTATTGATGGAGATGGGCAGGGTGAAGTGTACCACCTCAGGGTGTGTTATAAAACACACTCACACAGGGCCACATGGCTGTGCTAAGCCCAGGCGTACTCCAATATATGCATTGTTTAAAGGGCTATGTATGATAATATTGGCATCAGCAGCAGCATGAACACCTGCCAGGCTGAAAATGTACAGTTTTAATTGAAAATGTTACATGAAAATAAATATACCATGTTTTACTTCTAAGTTAAAGCAGTTTTCCTAGTTTGCACAGTGAATGTGTACGTTTGAAATAAATAATGTCTGCACCTGCCAGTGGGCCAACACGACAAGGGTAGGCATAATTATATGGTAATTCTGTTACAAGAGAGACTTGACATTCTCTACAATTAGGTGGAAAAAATATGTGCCTATATTGGTATAGATAATAGGCTAAAATGAGGTGGACAACATCAGAATATAATCCAGTATTGTGCATCTTTATTTGGTTTCACTGATAGCTTAGTGCTCTCAGAAATGTACACAATTCAGTTGACACTAGCTCACTGTCTGAGCAAAAATATAAATGCAACATGTCATATTTTTATTATGTTTGGTCTATTCTTTCAAACATAAGGGAATAAGTACTTGTTATAACAACCAGCATTTGCACAGGAGGCTGGACATCATAAAACAAACAAGTATGCAAATATATCCAAAATGATAATAGGCAGATCGAAAGTGAAGTCATACACTAGAAATCATAAGTCAGTAATAACTGTGTCCACCATTTGCAACGCTCAGAGTCACACATTAATAATGCATAGTGTTCATCGCTGATTTTTGGAATGCTGTCCCGCTCTTCCTGAAGGACTTGGTGAAGCTGATGGACAGTGTTGGACAAGTCCATCCAAAGGGGTCTGAAACTATTTCTTAGACCTACAAATAGTGGAGTTGTGGTCATTCAACTACCAGCTGCACCCCTAAATGACATCTGTAACATCATGTCATTTAAATAAAGCTGCATTTGTCCCATTCCTCCCAAATGGCTTGGCGAAGTTGACATTATAGGAGACAGGATCACGGTGTCAGACACATCCATCTGATCTGATTAAGGTGTGGATTAACTCAGTGCTCAAGAATTTGTCACCAGTTGAAAAATGTTCCTTTTTTACCCATAACAATAAAAAATATGATTTTTCTCTTTGTGTCAGACCTGTCTACCTTTTCGTTGCTGCATTGTTTGATTTTATCAGTGTAAAGACAGTACAAGTGTATAAAATATCACGTCACAGCTCACCTAACTATTATAAAACGTAAGCCCAAGTGTCCCATTACAGCGTAACAGTGAGCCAGCATGAACAAAACCATGAAACCGCTGCAACTAAATGGAATTCAGCCATCATTCATTTCTTAATTTACACCTGCATGTCGCTTACCATGACATATCGAAAACGCCTTCTGTGGAAAAACTGCCCACTGTTTTTCATTAGCATGGCCTACTGGACACATAATGGAAAAGAACCATCATCAGCGGAATTAGTTACACCTCTATTTTATTTTCCTGCTGTGACGAATCAAAATGTCTGCTGTGGAAAATGTCTTTTTTTTTCTCTCTCTCTATTGTTTCTCGACTCAGAACAACGGTTGAACAGCCCAGATTTCCTACCGTTAAGTCTCGTGTTTAAGACCTGATGAAACAACGTGACACATTTCACTTGAATCCTGAATTAAACTGCTGCTCGAAGGCTCTCGCCGTGTCACCGAGAGGAACCTGGTCTTTTAAATAATGAGGAGCCATTCATAAAAGTGAGAGCAAACCGTCTCAGCAGCCTGAATTATTTTTAGCGTGGTGGCCTACATTTCACACCACCTAAAGGATGACAGCGCATGGACAGAGGGGATGTGTAATTATTCGGAGCCAGACCCTTGCGTACTCTTTTTTTTTTTTTTTTTTTTCCTACCGCCTCCCTCTCTCCAAGGGGGACAGACAGAGGATCCAGCTGCCAGCGTATGACAGAATCCACAAATCACTGCCTTGGAGGGGGAAGCAAAGAGGGAGGACAGATAGAGGGGTGGAGGGTGAGAAGCTGATTGGCAATATGGTCAGATTAGTAAATAAAAGGGTGGAAAAATAATTAGATGTTGCTGGCTTTCTGGGAAGATGCTGAAAACATGGTAGACCATTAAAAATATTTTTAAAAAAGAGAGCAGACTGCTTCTCTGCGAGACAAGACAGCAGCTGGATGCAGCGATGTAGTTTTTGTGCTCCTTTGTCACCCTTGTGTCATCCGTTCTTCTCTCAAAGCCATCTGCTCCCTCTGTTTCTCCTCATGTGGCGCTGCTCCTTCTCTTTATCTTTCTGTCTCCCCGAGTGCCATCACGCCTCTGTCCCAGGATAAATCATGGTCTTTCTCTTCAATCTCTGCTACTTTTCCATCCTCCATTCGTCCCCCCCTCCTCTGCAGGTTACATAGCAGACAATTAACAGTCTGTGCAGGACAAACCAACACCCTAGCACACCCCCACAGCCCAGCTCCCTCCCAGGTGGCCTTTACAGCAGCGACCCAGTGCACCATGTTAATCGGGTATCGGTCAGAAGATAGCGAGATGGAGACAAATAGGGGAGGTTGGGAAGGTGGGAGTAGCGGAGGAGGAGGAGGAGGAGGAGGAGGAAGAGGGCAGGAGGTTTGTTGGTTGGATAGAGGGTGATTTGAAGGTCAAACGTAAGCATGCACAGACGTAGATGTACAGAGTGTGTCTGAGAGTGTGTCTGCGGAGCATCAATCACTGTTAGGCATGGTGGCTGAGCACACCAGCAAGAGATTCACGCTTTAGGAAACATAGAGAGGAGCTGGCTTCTGATCCAACCAGACAAACGGACAGAGGGAAGGAGGGGCTTCGTGTGTGTGTGACCATATGTGTGTGAATGCACATACTTTGTTGTGTGTGTGTGTGTGTGTGTAGGTGTGTGCGTGCGTGTGTGTGTGTGTGTGTTTGTATGAAGTCCTCACAGGCATGTCCACGTGACTGAGTGGACTCTGCCTTGTGTGTGTGTGTGTGTGTGTGTGTTGCCTTTAAAGTATGTGCCGGAAGAGAGAAAGCCAACA
The DNA here is from genome assembly GCF_000690725.1 of Stegastes partitus. Taxonomy (NCBI): domain Eukaryota; kingdom Metazoa; phylum Chordata; class Actinopteri; family Pomacentridae; genus Stegastes; species Stegastes partitus. The sequence continues at coordinate 214,132 of NW_007578266.1, forward strand.
CATGAACAGGAGCTCAGTCAAGCTTAAAGAATTTCTCACAACAGTAGCTGTTTGTATTGTGTTGTTCTCTGCCATGAAGTATTGTTTTCAAACTGCACGCTCCTACTTTTGGCACCTCCTTATTCATTATTCACCTTCCAAACCATTTTACATCAGTTATTTTATTATGTTATAGATTAATGGAAAGATTTCTTTTTTTTTGTTGTTGTTATGCCATTTGAACATCTGTTTCTGGAAACAGCTAACAATGCATATTCAATTTTGAAAAAATCTGACACAAACTGACATATGCACAGTTTATTTTTTACATTTAAAAGTTTATTATTGGCATTACTACTTAAGGAAAGCAGGCAAACAAGTGCTTATTTTAAACATTAAACATCTTGGATCATTAAAATTTTTAAAGCTTTTTACTAACAAGTTTACCCCTGTGGACAATTTTAAAGACTCCAACTAGTGAAAATCAAGACTTTTACCTTGTTAACGTCTCCATATGGTGTTTTTATATGCTGGAAGACACATCTGAAGCAGTCAGCTCTGAAGCATTTAGGATGGTGATGACTGTCTCACAAAAACAATTTTTGGCTTCTAAGGATTCATATTTTGGAAACCCAAGGAACCAGTCCTTCCATCCTGCACGGTGGGCTTCCCGTATTGTTATTCTTTTAGCCCGAACAATTATGACTGAATCAGTCGTAGGTCAGCAGGTGTGCTGGTCAGAGCAGCATGGACTACATAGATCCATACATTCTGGAGGTAGCAACAGTGTAGAGTTAGATCGAAGCGACTTCAGGGCAGTGGGAGAATCATTTAATAAAAAATAAATAAATCAAAATATGTAACTTTGATTACATATTGATGCTGGAAGATTGATTTAGGTTAAAACAACATCCTGAGTGGGACTTTAAAGAAACTGTTCTGTGAAATCAACTTTCTACAAATTGATGCTCATGTCTGCCCTTTGAATATGAAGCAGCTGTAGACCTTAGTTTAGCTCAGAGACTCAAAACAGGAGGAAATGGCGAACCGGACTCTGTCAGTACGTAACAAAACCCACCTACTAGCGCCACTAAAGTCAGATTAGGTCTTGGTTGAGTCTTTCTGGAGCTGTTCCAGTAATAAAACTAGCAGCACACTCACAACAGAAACAGTAGTGGTGGAGTTGGTAGAATTTTGGGTGTTTGTGCTAAACTACGCTAACAGGCTACTGTCTGTAGGCTTATATAGGCTGCGTTCCAAATATAGCTTTTCTTTTTACTTTAAGTACTACAGCTGCCTTCGCATACTATTGCATGCAGCATGCATGCAATGGGACATACTACTGCATCACAGTAACAAAGCAAAATGAGCTTCAGTGTGCTTAAGCTTGTTCATACACTGTGAGATATTTAACACAACTGTGCAGATGATTGTGGGTCAGAATGGCCAGAAAAGCATGCATGCTTGCACACTTGAAATTAGATGTAGAAGGGCATTCTAGGAATCCTGCATTTAGCATATTAAATCTATTTTTGGCATACTGTA
>NW_007578266.1:218095-229368 GCF_000690725.1 Stegastes partitus
TCAGCCAGTCATTGAAAGCATCTGTGTGGGCGTGCACAGCCTTGGAGCTACGCTGTTGAACAATTGCTGCTAGACATCCTGATGAATTCAAAAAATTGGGTTGTAAATATGTTCAGGCCCAAAGAAGAGACAAACATATTTACAAAAGGGACACAGGCAACAAACGTTGGGTTTCTTGAACTTTCATTTTTAATAATGACTTAAATTATAAAATGATAAAAATAAATGAATAAACCCTTGAACACCCCTTGCCCCAAAAATAAGTAGCAACTCACAGGTGGACTTGGCCAACCCTATGCAGGGCCATCGAAGCCGGTGCCGACACTCAAGGTAAAGGAAGCACGCAAACTAAACCCAAGCCCCAAGGGCGAATGAAAACAGGATGGCCGATCCCACCGGGTCAAACGACTAAAACTGGAACAAAAGATGCCAGACCGGCATCAGAGAATCTGCCAGCGTGTCAGCTGGAGTCGGGAGTGCGCACAGGTCTGAGGCGCGTCGCATCAAGTTGGAGCCTGTGAGGTGAGCGGGTGTGGAGGCAAGAGCAAAAGAGCGAGCACTCAGAATGCCAACCTGTTTATAGGAGGAGCAGTAAAACACAATAACTAAATATGCTCACCTGTAAATATGTACAAAGCTAGCTCCAACAAAAATATAATGATGAAAAATATAATGAACTAAGGAAAAGGGTGAAAAATGTGCCCCCAGCACATAACAGCCTTTTACTTAAACATCTAATCTCATGTATATTTTTTTGAGGCATGAAGTGACCTTCCTCACAGCAGACGTCTTGGCTTCTCATAGCAGGAAATGTACTGGTGTAATTAATAACATTAATAACGGTTGCTTTCCACTTGAGTGCCCCACTAAGCCATTTTATTGATGCAGTTTATACACAACATGAAAAAAAGGTCTATAAGGCGATAGTACTGACATCTGCGTAATTAGCAACTAACAAAACTCATGTATTAACTTCCATGTCTGACACAAGAGATGACACAAATGAGCTTAGGGACCTGTTCCTTGCTTTGCTGTAACCTTTACTTACCCAGCTGCAACCAGCAGCTTGCTCATTTTTATTCACAATGTTTCATACAGTTACTCCTGAGAGCTGACCGGCTCAAACAGTGGGGCCGCAGATCGGCTCCACTGGAACAAGCAGAGGTTAAGTGACTTGAGTTCTTCAATACAACTATATTCTCACTGGCCAGACTTTCCCCCACTGGTCTGAAGGTCATCTGCTCAAATCTTTATCTTTCTTTGTAGGCATACTTTAGTTGTCAGTGTCAATTTTTTTTTGTTTGAAACAACGCCGCATGGCACACACCTTCGAAAACACATCAGCGAGCGATAAGAAAGAGTCGTGACTTCATATGTCAAGGTTGCGACTTTGACATTTGTAACATGTGATTCAGCCTGTTATTGATGGAGATGGGCAGGGTGAAGTGTACCACCTCAGGGTGTGTTATAAAACACACTCACACAGGGCCACATGGCTGTGCTAAGCCCAGGCGTACTCCAATATATGCATTGTTTAAAGGGCTATGTATGATAATATTGGCATCAGCAGCAGCATGAACACCTGCCAGGCTGAAAATGTACAGTTTTAATTGAAAATGTTACATGAAAATAAATATACCATGTTTTACTTCTAAGTTAAAGCAGTTTTCCTAGTTTGCACAGTGAATGTGTACGTTTGAAATAAATAATGTCTGCACCTGCCAGTGGGCCAACACGACAAGGGTAGGCATAATTATATGGTAATTCTGTTACAAGAGAGACTTGACATTCTCTACAATTAGGTGGAAAAAATATGTGCCTATATTGGTATAGATAATAGGCTAAAATGAGGTGGACAACATCAGAATATAATCCAGTATTGTGCATCTTTATTTGGTTTCACTGATAGCTTAGTGCTCTCAGAAATGTACACAATTCAGTTGACACTAGCTCACTGTCTGAGCAAAAATATAAATGCAACATGTCATATTTTTATTATGTTTGGTCTATTCTTTCAAACATAAGGGAATAAGTACTTGTTATAACAACCAGCATTTGTACAGGAGGCTGGACATCATAAAACAAACAAGTATGCAAATATATCCAAAATGATAAGAGGCAGATCGAAAGTGAGGTCATACACTAGAAATCATAAGTCAGTAATAACTGTGTCCACCATTTGCAACGCTCAGAGTCACACATTAATAATGCATAGTGTTCATCGCTGATTTTTGGAATGCTGTCCCGCTCTTCCTGAAGGACTTGGTGAAGCTGATGGACAGTGTTGGACAAGTCCATCCAAAGGTGTCTGAAACTATTTCTTAGACCTACAAATAGTGGAGTTGTGGTCATTCAACTACCAGCTGCACCCCTAAATGACATCTGTAACATCATGTCATTTAAATAAAGCTGCATTTGTCCCATTCCTCCCAAATGGCTTGGCGAAGTTGACATTATAGGAGACAGGATCACGGTGTCAGACACATCCATCTGATCTGATTAAGGTGTGGATTAACTCAGTGCTCAAGAATTTGTCACCAGTTGAAAAATGTTCCTTTTTTACCCATAACAATAAAAAATATGATTTTTCTCTTTGTGTCAGACCTGTCTACCTTTTCGTTGCTGCATTGTTTGATTTTATCAGTGTAAAGACAGTACAAGTGTATAAAATATCACGTCACAGCTCACCTAACTATTATAAAACGTAAGCCCAAGTGTCCCATTACAGCGTAACAGTGAGCCAGCATGAACAAAACCATGAAACCGCTGCAACTAAATGGAATTCAGCCATCATTCATTTCTTAATTTACACCTGCATGTCGCTTACCATGACATATCGAAAACGCCTTCTGTGGAAAAACTGCCCACTGTTTTTCATTAGCATGGCCTACTGGACACATAATGGAAAAGAACCATCATCAGCGGAATTAGTTACACCTCTATTTTATTTTCCTGCTGTGACGAATCAAAATGTCTGCTGTGGAAAATGTCTTTTTTTTTCTCTCTCTCTATTGTTTCTCGACTCAGAACAACGGTTGAACAGCCCAGATTTCCTACCGTTAAGTCTCGTGTTTAAGACCTGATGAAACAACGTGACACATTTCACTTGAATCCTGAATTAAACTGCTGCTCGAAGGCTCTCGCCGTGTCACCGAGAGGAACCTGGTCTTTTAAATAATGAGGAGCCATTCATAAAAGTGAGAGCAAACCGTCTCAGCAGCCTGAATTATTTTTAGCGTGGTGGCCTACATTTCACACCACCTAAAGGATGACAGCGCATGGACAGAGGGGATGTGTAATTATTCGGAGCCAGACCCTTGCGTACTCTTTTTTTTTTTTTTTTTTTTCCTACCGCCTCCCTCTCTCCAAGGGGGACAGACAGAGGATCCAGCTGCCAGCGTATGACAGAATCCACAAATCACTGCCTTGGAGGGGGAAGCAAAGAGGGAGGACAGATAGAGGGGTGGAGGGTGAGAAGCTGATTGGCAATATGGTCAGATTAGTAAATAAAAGGGTGGAAAAATAATTAGATGTTGCTGGCTTTCTGGGAAGATGCTGAAAACATGGTAGACCATTAAAAATATTTTTAAAAAAGAGAGCAGACTGCTTCTCTGCGAGACAAGACAGCAGCTGGATGCAGCGATGTAGTTTTTGTGCTCCTTTGTCACCCTTGTGTCATCCGTTCTTCTCTCAAAGCCATCTGCTCCCTCTGTTTCTCCTCATGTGGCGCTGCTCCTTCTCTTTATCTTTCTGTCTCCCCGAGTGCCATCACGCCTCTGTCCCAGGATAAATCATGGTCTTTCTCTTCAATCTCTGCTACTTTTCCATCCTCCATTCGTCCCCCCCTCCTCTGCAGGTTACATAGCAGACAATTAACAGTCTGTGCAGGACAAACCAACACCCTAGCACACCCCCACAGCCCAGCTCCCTCCCAGGTGGCCTTTACAGCAGCGACCCAGTGCACCATGTTAATCGGGTATCGGTCAGAAGATAGCGAGATGGAGACAAATAGGGGAGGTTGGGAAGGTGGGAGTAGCGGAGGAGGAGGAGGAGGAGGAGGAGGAAGAGGGCAGGAGGTTTGTTGGTTGGATAGAGGGTGATTTGAAGGTCAAACGTAAGCATGCACAGACGTAGATGTACAGAGTGTGTCTGAGAGTGTGTCTGCGGAGCATCAATCACTGTTAGGCATGGTGGCTGAGCACACCAGCAAGAGATTCACGCTTTAGGAAACATAGAGAGGAGCTGGCTTCTGATCCAACCAGACAAACGGACAGAGGGAAGGAGGGGCTTCGTGTGTGTGTGACCATATGTGTGTGAATGCACATACTTTGTTGTGTGTGTGTGTGTGTGTGTAGGTGTGTGCGTGCGTGTGTGTGTGTGTGTGTTTGTATGAAGTCCTCACAGGCATGTCCACGTGACTGAGTGGACTCTGCCTTGTGTGTGTGTGTGTGTGTGTGTGTTGCCTTTAAAGTATGTGCCGGAAGAGAGAAAGCCAACACATGAACAGGAGCTCAGTCAAGCTTAAAGAATTTCTCACAACAGTAGCTGTTTGTATTGTGTTGTTCTCTGCCATGAAGTATTGTTTTCAAACTGCACGCTCCTACTTTTGGCACCTCCTTATTCATTATTCACCTTCCAAACCATTTTACATCAGTTATTTTATTATGTTATAGATTAATGGAAAGATTTCTTTTTTTTTGTTGTTGTTATGCCATTTGAACATCTGTTTCTGGAAACAGCTAACAATGCATATTCAATTTTGAAAAAATCTGACACAAACTGACATATGCACAGTTTATTTTTTACATTTAAAAGTTTATTATTGGCATTACTACTTAAGGAAAGCAGGCAAACAAGTGCTTATTTTAAACATTAAACATCTTGGATCATTAAAATTGTTAAAGCTTTTTACTAACAAGTTTACGCCTGTGGACAATTTTAAAGACTCCAACTAGTGAAAATCAAGACTTTTACCTTGTTAACGTCTCCATATGGTGTTTTTATATGCTGGAAGGCACATCTGAAGCAGTCAGCTCTGAAGCATTTAGGATGGTGATGACTGTCTCACAAAAACAATTTTTGGCTTCTAAGGATTCATATTTTGGAAACCCAAGGAACCAGTCCTTCCATCCTGCACGGTGGGCTTCCCGTATTGTTATTCTTTTAGCCCGAACAATTATGACTGAATCAGTCGTAGGTCAGCAGGTGTGCTGGTCAGAGTAGCATGGACTACATAGATCCATACATTCTGGAGGTAGCAACAGTGTAGAGTTAGATCGAAGCGACTTCAGGGCAGTGGGAGAATCATTTAATAAAAAATAAATAAATCAAAATATGTAACTTTGATTACATATTGATGCTGGAAGATTGATTTAGGTTAAAACAACATCCTGAGTGGGACTTTAAAGAAACTGTTCTGTGAAATCAACTTTCTACAAATTGATGCTCATGTCTGCCCTTTGAATATGAAGCAGCTGTAGACCTTAGTTTAGCTCAGAGACTCAAAACAGGAGGAAATGGCTAACCGGACTCTGTCAGTACGTAACAAAACCCACCTACTAGCGCCACTAAAGTCAGATTAGCTCTTGGTTGAGTCTTTCTGGAGCTGTTCCAGTAATAAAACTAGCAGCACACTCACAACAGAAACAGTAGTGGTGGAGTTGGTAGAATTTTGGGTGTTTGTGCTAAACTACGCTAACAGGCTACTGTCTGTAGGCTTATATAGGCTGCGTTCCAAATATAGCTTTTCTTTTTACTTTAAGTACTACAGCTGCCTTCGCATACTATTGCATGCAGCATGCATGCAATGGGACATACTACTGCATCACAGTAACAAAGCAAAATGAGCTTCAGTGTGCTTAAGCTTGTTCATACACTGTGAGATATTTAACACAACTGTGCAGATGATTGTGGGTCAGAATGGCCAGAAAAGCATGCATGCTTGCACACTTGAAATTAGATGTAGAAGGGCATTCTAGGAATCCTGCATTTAGCATATTAAATCTATTTTTGGCATACTGTATGATAATGTGGATATTGGAATGAACTCATACTGACAAGATAGAGCTCTGCTTATCTCATTCTTTGCACAAAAGCTAATTTATAAAAAAAAAAAAAAAAAGTTTATTGTGTTTTAAAATATTCTGAGGAACACAAATGAAACCCAGTTCTTCTGTTTTGATGTGGAGCAAGAATCTCTAATACAAGTCTATCAGTTAGCATTCCTAATTAAGATGTTAAAATGTTTCAAGAGTGTAATTGTTAGTGTTGGTCCCACCATCCAGCATTCTGTTGTAAGCGTGCAATGTTGAACTCAAGCTTGTTTTTATTGCTACACTTAAATTAAATTGAATAGGTGTCACCTTGAGAGTTAAAATGAACAGAGAGGACAGGATCTTTTTTTTGTGTTGGAGGAGGTGGTGTCATTATTCACCCTCAGTTAAATCAGCTCTCATCCCCATCCAAGCTGCCAAAGTCTTCCTTAAAAACATTTTAACCGCAACCACTCAAAGAAGAGACATTACAGGTATTGCACCAGTACTGCAGTGCGCAACTTTGTACAGGTTACACGCTTGCTGCACTGCTGCTTCACTGTTCCTGCACTTTCAAGGGTGAACACCAGCGGAACTTGGAGAACAGATGGGGGATAAATGCTGGGTGCCTCTGTGGAGGATTTAAAAAGCTATTTCATATAATTTAGCAGACTACACATGAAGAGATGAAAACCATGCACCATTCTTTGCCTCCTTTTTTTTTTTTTTTTCGTTACCGATGTGGGTGTAATTTTAAGAGGCTATATACCTTTTTTCTCCCCACTATAGGTTTACAGTTAACATTCCTGATCAGTCGCTCCTTGCCAAGTGTTGTAATGGGAGCCATTTAGTGAAGGACAACGCTGGCTGCTGAGTTTTTATGGTGCCGCATGAAGTCAGTGAGCTGAATGATTCTGGCGCTACTGCCGCTGCCTGGAGAATATGGATGAGATCATTCCCACACATGCACACACACAAAGAAATGACCTCAGACGCACCTGTGTATAAAAGTGCCTGTATATCACACACCCAGGGAGGAAAGGGTTCACACGAACAGAGATGCACAACTGCACACACACAAGAGAATTAACATGATGAAGTATGTGCTTTAGTGGTTAGAAAGAGCAGTGAGGCGTATCACGTCTACAATCACATTACAGGCCTGCCACAATTAGTTAGGAGGCACCAGCACCGCAACAGAGCTGAGGGGAGGCACGCGCTCTTTGACAAGCAACTAATGAGCTTCAAAATGGACAAAACGGCCATTTGTTTGTTGATCGGCTCATGACTTGATCAATCAGCTGGCTAATCATTTCTTTCGTTTTCATTTCTCTTCCTGTCAGTTTTTTCCCCTCCTTTTGTCAGATTTTACTGTCAGATCTTGACTGTCGACCGGTTGGATTTATATCACTTGTGAATCTAGTCATTTAAAATACAAAACATCCAGTTATGAATTCCCAACACAAGTCAGCATCTTCCATGATTCTGACTGAGTACATGTTGTGTTTATAGGTTCCCTGTGTGCGTATGAACTAAATTGAGTATCACTCAGCTCGGACACACAGAGATTTGTGTCTCACTGTCATCAACCATTATACATCAAATTAGATCAAACAAGAGATTGCATCAGTTTCAGTGCAGCCGAGTCTGTTGAAGTGACACTGAGAGAAGAGCTCTTGTGTAATGGCCTGCTAGCATGTTCACAAACACACACTTGTACATCCCGATCAGCCGCGACAATAAAACTGCTGCGAGTTGAAGCGAGTGACACTGATCGTCTCGGGGCAATGCGATGTTCTGCTGGGAAATCTTTAAGCATCCTGCTGCAACAGGAACTGTTCGAGGAACATAACCAAGAGCCCACAGTTGGATTTCAGACTCCCAATGCAGTAGAACATATGCTGCAAATATCCCAGTGACAGACGCCACAAGACATCTACAGACAGATCAGAAGTGCAAAAGAAGGCGCTATACAATTAGTGGTTTTAATGTTATGTCTTGTAGCATCCCTATAACCAATACTGAAGTAAGCTACTGATTGATTTCTACTCCTTTTCTTCCTCTTTTTTTCAACTTATTCTCCTCACTCTTTCTTGGTCGCAACTTAATTAACACATTACTTTTTTCTTTTCATCTTCCTCTTTTCCACCTCCAGCACCCTTCGCCTCAATCATCTCAGCTCTCTCTCTCTCTCTCTCTCTCTCTCTCTTTCTTCTCCACTATACCTCCTCTGTTCTTCTCTCACTTTCATCCTTTATTGCATTCCTTTGGCTGCATCAAAGGTCTGTTCAGTAATATTTCATAGAGAAACTAATATGTATAGCCCATGCACTTTCTTCCTGTCTGGATGCATACACAAATAATTAAGTCCACACTTGATGCTTCTCTTTCACGCAATCTGGCAACGAGTGGACGTCGAGAGTCCACATGTATGTGTTTGCTCTGACCTTGACCATGTGTGTGTGTCGGCCTTTTTAACCTTCGTCTCCGAGTAATAGTTGCATACTGAGAGGTTTTACAAACACTTACCAGAGCATTTAACAAGAAGACTGGATGATATTGGGTTTTTTGGGTTTTTTTTGCCTTCACTAAACAAGATTTCTCTGCTGAAGTTATTATTATATCTTATATATTATATCTTATATATCTGTATATTATTATTCATGGTTTATAATAATCACAAAAAGTAGATTATTCTTCAGACAAAGCTTGGTTATCACACTGGTATTCAAAATAACACCTTATAGATAAGATAAGATCAAACTTTATGAACCCTGAAGGAAATTCTTGTGTCGGCTAATGCTCAAAAAAACACAAAATGACATAAAATGTGCCTAAAAAGTAGAAAAACAGTAAGATATAATTACAATATATTGCTGAAATTAAATAAATAAGCCAAAAATAAGGATAGAATAGAAGTATAAAAACTAAAAATATATGTTTTTGATGGCAATCACATGAAACAAACGACGGTGTTTTTGGTCCTTGGCCGACATTTAAATCCATCAGAAGTGACAGAAACATGTTCGACCATATGTACCAATTAATCATTTTCCTCACCTTTCATCGGTGCAACACAAGCCCCTGGCTGCAAAATAAATGACTTCATGGATGAGGAGAAAAGAGGCTATAAATGAATCATACAAGCCCTGTCGGTGGTCACGATTCATACTCGTGTACGAAACAACAAAAAAAAAAGACATCTAATGCGACCCTTTTTGAAGAACCGTGACACCCAACTGGGTCATGAACTGCTTTAAACTTGCATTCACTTGTATTTTTCGTTCTTGTATTTTCAAGTGGCACTTTTTGCTGCTGCGCCTCACATACTTGGAATACACTTTAACTTGACCTCCTTAACAACGCTGAGACAGTTCCAAGCTTTAATTGCTGCTCCTATTGATTGGAACCGTCGTTTGCTTTGTAATTCTTCGTATTCTCTGCGTATTTTGTTTTATTTACTCATCTCATTGTTAATTTATACACTTTTCAGCATTGTAGAATTTTGTTTTTATCCGATGTAGCCATGCATTCCTCTTTTTACTGCAGCACCTTTGATAATGAGGGTTGTCTCTCAGTGTATTCTCAGAGGTTTAGAATGAATGAATGAATAAATAAAAAGTAGATCAGAGGTACTGTGTGCATTAAGTGAAATGGAGGTATCAGATACAGGTTACTCCAGTTAGAAAAACACTGAAGATATTCCCACATCCCCTCGATGGCAGCAGAATACACGGATGTAGGGGAGTTCAATCAATGAACTGTTGCACAACTTTGTATTAAGTGGTGCTAATTTATGTATTATTTTTAACATTTACATTGAAAACAGAGACAAAAATGCACTATTTATGCAGGTGTACAAGGGTTCAAACCCATGATTCAACTGGAGGGCCGACTCAGGTTAAAAAGTAATTGCTGAAACTGGTTGTGTATTAAAAAACAACCGATGACAGTAAGTGCTGGTGAGGACACAAACCACGATGGGATTATAAGGATCCACAGAGCTCCAAACAAAATACATCTTTAAAAAAAAGCAAACCAACAGTAATGTAGTAAATGCCACTATAAATGTTTCAGAATCACACTGTGAAAATTATATGTTTGCAGAGACCAGCACTGGCTCATGCTGCAAAGTAGCAATCATGCGGGGTTTCAGCTTTTCTTTAAAGTCCATCCAAAGCGGTTTGAATAAGGAATGGCGTGACCCTCTTGTAGCATGCCTTGACTCGACTTCCAGAGATTTGTGAGTGTAAAGTGAAGCCCCAGGGGCTGCTTGGCCTCTGTGATGAAAGGGCATGTTGAGCTCTCAGATAAGCTCAATAATTCACCAGTTCCCTACGTTCTGGAGGAAGGAGTCTACCTGCAGCATAGGGACACGCACATACGCACACATGTAGCTACACAAGCACACACATAGACACAGATTCAGCAGATTGGTTGTTATTAATTTATTAGTTGAGCAGGTGGAGTGAATGACAGAGCTGCATGACTGCGGTATCTTCACAGAGATTAAGAAACGGGAAACTGCAAATACCTTCCAGAAATGGAATGTTGGAAAGATGGAAAGGTGAAATGGAAGGAGAGCTTTAATTTGGCTTTATTATGGCATCTGGTGTACAAATACGGTTAAAGTTTACATTTGGTCCTATAGAAAGGTGCTGTATCTCGGTGGCCATCTTTTTTTTTTTTTTTTTTTTAACGGTGACAAAAAGCATCTTGCTCACTTTGCATTTTAAGGCATTTTATTTTGAGTGACGGTTTTTGCAAAACTTGTTCACTTAAATATTTGTGGTAATTGGTAATAAAAAAATTTCTTCTGTCAGGCTGTTAAAACAATGGACTTAATACACAAACCGGTCACTTTGCACTTTATATATATATGTACATACATGTATATAGTATTATTGTTTCCTTTATTTATTCCATCTCCTTTTGCACTGTTTGAAAATTTGATTTATTTATTTTGCTTCTTTTTTTTTATTTCTTTATATATTTATATATACATATGTATGTAAATGTATATATGTGTGTTTATACTTTATTTTTATTCATCTTATAGTTTCGGTGTGGAACAGGTACGCAAAGCATTTCACTGCACGTTATGCCATGTACAACTGTGACCAATAAATTAGGAAATTAATAAAAAAAACATTTTACTGTCTATCTATCTATCCATCTATCCATCTATCTATCTATCTATCTATCTATCTATCTATCTATCTATCTATCTATCCATCTATC
>NW_007578266.1:229727-270940 GCF_000690725.1 Stegastes partitus
TAATTACCTGGAATTCTTGGATGGCAGTGGTTCAAATTGTAACAGCTTATAATGAACTTATAGAAAAGAATGCTTATTTTTACAGCAGATGAAGCCACAAGAAAGATGGCTATAATATTAAAATGGCTCTCTGTTATCATTAAAGAATACAACTTTAATAGTAAAAATTTAAATTCAAATATTTATACTTTTACTTAAGTAACAAATGCATATTGTTCTCCTTCCATTACGGGTGAAAGCACAAATAATAATCACATATAATGACTGGACTTGAGTGATAAATGTGATCCTGTACAACCAACCTGTATGGTCATTTAAAAGACAATATTTTTGGATTGACAGTCACAGAATTTTTTACTTACAGTTTTCATGGAGCTGTTTTCACTTTGTCCATCTCCAATATGACCCTGCAGCAGAAACTGTGTGCGATAATTAATGATAACCAACATGTTTCCTGACATCTGGTCTGACTAAAAGGTAGCACAGCGAAACTGAAACTTCAGGAGGCTGGTTGTCAACGCACATAACCAGAATCCTACTGGATGCTGTAGCTCGCTCCAAGTTCACAATAATACTTTTGTATGTCAAAGTTCACCTTTGTTTTGCTTCCCCACGTCAGTCTGGCTTCTATTGAAATGATCTGACTCGCTCCCAAATGTCACTCTTTCAAATAAAACAAGGTCACATTGAAACTATGTGACTATAAAATATGTAATGTTTGAGCTCCAAAAGTGGTGAGGAAGGCTGGTGCACACACAAATGAGCCTCACAGACCCTGATCTGGATTCCGAAGCGATTGTTGTGATCCTTTTCTCTTTTTTTTTTTCCTCCATGAAAGATTCATCGGGCAAATTAGCTTAATGTATGAGACCCAAATTGAGTGCTGTTGCGTAACTACAATTTCTTTACCTCTCCCAATTTCTGCAGCTGATAGAGGGAGCTGGAGGTGATTATGCAACACATTCACACACACACACAGATTGTACCAACGCAATGCACATGGATGCGAAATGAGAGCTACACGGTTCCCTCCACGAACAGACGTACAGAAAAGAGATTAAAAGCAAAAACCCACCCGAAACATCAGCGAATGTCTGCGGGTGAGCCAACGACTTCTTAGATGACTGTGCAGTACAATTACTTCTTGTGAATAATTGAATCCTCAGAAGTTAAGAGGCGGTGTCCAGGGGTTTGCTTTGTTGTTCCTTGAAGAAAAATTAGAGAAAGAACGGGGGGGAGGAGAGGGAGAGAATGAGTCATGGTGACTTTGGGGGATGGAGGGGTGTGGGGACAGCGGGGCTTTAGACGCCTGTCAGAGTTAAAGCAACTCTTTGTAGATAATGAAAACAAAATAATGGAATAAAGAGATCCACTCGCACTGTTTGCTTCACCGTTACATAACACACACATGCAAGCGCACACACACTAAAAAAAAAATTGCAAGCCTCCTCATGTACACACACTAATTATCACACACAGGGACACACACACACTGCAACTACAGAGAGTCCGTGTGTTTTTGCATAAACAAGATTGTGACAAAAATATTGCTTTCAGTTACTATTTCCTTGCTTTACTCTTTGCTGTGCCAAGATCTTGAAGATGGGGGTCGACACAGAACTAAGACGAGATCAGATTCCAGTGAAAGAAGTGTCTTTTCCCATGTGCTGCTCTTTTTTTCTTTTTTTTAACCGCCAAAAGTGTCCAGTAAAGCCAAACGAATGATGGATTAGCCTTGGTGTTGTACTGTATTCTGGCTAATGACGCCGTCCGTGGTTCTGAAAAGGCGACACGCAATCTCAGTGGGACGTTTAATGGCTCTGTCCACGCTGCTGAAAAACAGCTGCTGTCCACTCGGGGAGAGCTCCAAACCAAGAGGGATATCTTCGGCCCTTTTTCCATTCCCTTTTCTCTTCCCTTCATCTGTCCACCATCTGTCCGACTCCCCGCGTCCCTCGCTCCCATTTACCTTCCACCAGCTTCCCATCCTTCATTGCCGTTTTTCTGACGTGTCATTAGCTGTGTTTACAAGGACCGCAGTCATTTGGCTATTATGCTGAGTGGCGTGGACAGTTTCCCACTTGCACAGCTTATTTTAGGCAAACTTCATATTAACAGTGGATCACATAACTCTGTGCAATGTAAAAGTTGTTCTCTGCAGAGTTTTTCTTCACCAGTTTGGTGTCATCTAGCTCTTATTCTCTTAATTTTCTGCTTTTTTAAGCTAAACACTGTGATACATCAAACCTAAAGAACCTTTTCAGCACATAAACAATAAAAATAGTGCAGCATTCACAAGCAAACGTGCCAGATATTTCCCTCCGGAGTCGGTAAAGGGGCTCAAATGAAAGGGAATACTCAACAAGTGCCCTGAAACAATGACTCCGCATCAGCGCTAATGTTGCTCCATGTCTGAGAAATATGCAAATTCACTACCGCATGTAGTCATTTCAGCTTTACAAGCACATGAACAACAGTGGAATCATCGCACATGCACATCTAGTACTAAACTTTGCATATCGTGTTTCTTCTCTGCTATGATAATTATCATGCAAATGCTGCAAGAACATGATGTTTGGTGATTTAGACTGTAGGACCGCTAATGTAGCCTCACAGAACCTTTGGGATTAGTGGCGTCTTTTCGGGAGTTGTCTAAGGTGTTTGTAGAATAAGATGAAATATAATTTTTTAAATTAAGCTACTGATCCCTTACGGGGGAGATTTACAAAGCCCTCAAATAAGAAACATTCAGATTGTTCTAGTTTGCTTATTTTTACCACGATTATTAAATGCTGTCATGTGTTTCTAATGCTCCGTGCTGGGTTGTTTTGATCAGGTTAAAAGTGTAAAAGTGCTTTTCAGATGTCTTATTTTATGGATGGTGACTCAAAAAAACAGATTCCAGCTGCATGTTGGCTGTTATTAACTGACTTCATGGTCTCTCAGTAGATGTTACTTTCCTCTTTCCTTCACTTTGCTTCCTCGTTTTATTATTTGCTCTGTGCTTAACATGCTCTTCCCTAATATCTCACATGGGAGTGTTTTTTGTAAATAAAAAGCCCCGTCTATCACCATGTCTCTGTGTGTGTAGATGTAAAGCAGTCCGCTGCATTATGTAAAGTGCTGAGAAGGAAAGTTCAATGCATTCAATGTGTGGGCAAAAGGCAGAAAATAATGGTGTCATCCCGGGATAAGCTCTCGTTTACCCTGCAAACAGAGTGTAAGCGAGGGAAAGAGGCACAAGGGAGGGGCGACGGACCGGCTTCCTCATCCAAATCAGTGGACTAGAGTGACCCAAACACACACAAACAAGAGTGAGACTAAATAAGAGCGCGTAAATAAGAGAGGAGCATTGAATTAGTTGTCTTTCTAGCCATTTGGTCAGTCTTTTTTTATGTGCCTGTTGGTAATACAAAGCCACTAAAGCAGGGGTCTCGAACTCCGGTCCTCGAGGGCCGCAATCCTGCAAGTTTTAGATGTTTCCTTCTTCCAACACACCTGATTCACATGATCAGGATCGTTATCCGGCTTCTGCAGAGCTTGATGATGAGCTGATCATTTGAATCAGGTGTGTTGGAAGAAGGAAGCATCTAAAACTTGCAGGATTGTGGCCCTCGAGGACCGGAGTTCGAGACCCCTGCACTAAAGGCAATGCACAGGTCATAGGAGCAAAAATAGATGACATCACTGCATGTTTAATGAAGTAATCCAGACATTTTTTTGTTTGTTTTTTAATTTAAAAAATGAGTTAAGGTGGAGCAAAAGAGAATTTTTAAGAAAAAAAAGGTGGATAAGTGCTCCCTGTACACTGGTTTTGTAGATTTATTGCAGCAGATGGTTTAACTTTCACTCAAAGAGTACAAAAACTTAGAAGAGCAACAGAAAGAAACAGAGAAAGAAAGAAACAGACAG
Organism: Stegastes partitus; assembly: GCF_000690725.1. NCBI lineage: Eukaryota > Metazoa > Chordata > Actinopteri > Pomacentridae > Stegastes > Stegastes partitus. The sequence goes on from NW_007578266.1 coordinate 233,640, forward strand.
TTACAGATGCAGGAAGAAACATATGACAAGAAATTGAAGAGATAATAAAATGACTGAGAGAAGATTAAAAAAACGGGGGAGGACAGAAAGAAAATTCAGGAGCATCTGCTGTTGATATCATCGTTTGCGTGATTTAGAGGGACGACAGCATGTTCTACTGCACAACACCTCAAACAAATGTTTGCGTGTAGCTCATATAGGACGCCGCAGCTGACAGACATAATATTAAAGGAGGCCCATATGTCGCACACATGTAGCTCACTGAGAGTTTTGACATGCAAAGAGCTGTTATCTAACAGATTCCTCGTTAGGTTTGTATTTTCTTTAGTTTCCTGTAAAGTGGCAGTTGTGTTTGGTTTTTGATGAGCTACGTGTAAAAGAATCCAAATCTTGCTTTAAATTATCTTAACAAGCATCTTGCTGCCTGAAACATAGGACCATTTTGGAACATGTAACGGACTCACAGAAAGTGTTCGTTAGGCCTCAAAGTGGGGAAATGGCGTTACAGCGAAGTCACCCAAAGAGTAAAACAGTACTAAAACAACGAGTGATACTTACAGCTTATTTTTTCATCACATTGAGCTCCGTGACACTTTTGCCTCTCTTGGACAAAAAGAAAACTGCTAATATTCACGTAGATTTGATGTGTGGATCTCTAATCTATCGTGAATGTACTCTGTCTGCATCCATTGGTCCATTTAAATAGTCAACAATGATCAACCAACAGATGACGGATAAATAGAGCGGTATGGATACGTGATAGAAATGGTTAGATAAGGGATGGATAAATAGATGTGTGGATATCAATCGGTCATATAGGTCCACAAACAGTATCCACCTATAATAAAGCATAGTGGTTCTAATTGTATTGAATTAATTGTGTCTCAAACTAACTTTTCTATCAAGTTTTACAGTGACTCCTCATGTCTGGTACATTTAACTGCACTTATGGGGAAACATTTGACAATTACTTTGCCAAAACCACAACATGTTGGGTTGCCTTTCTGCAGACAGCTAGCTTAGCATAAAAACTGGACAAGTAGGCTCCAGAAAGCCTCTACCTGGCCATGAAACAGTCCAACATACAACCCACTTACAAATACCACAGAATGTAGTTTCCCCACTTGTTTTTTTGCACAGATTAAGCAAACCACATGTGTACAGTATGTAGTCATTTGTGGGCTTTTAATGAGCTGGTAGGCTGATTGTTACGTTCCTGCGTACAGTAACGTAACTCCACTAATTTTATACCTTTGGACAGAGACAAACTTTCTCCATGCAGGTGCTCATGAACGGGAAACAATCCGTCTCGTGTTCTCGTGAAGGGAAAAACAGCAGGATCCAAAACCACACAGTACAACATGTCCATAACTATCACAAAGATTCTTGCATCTCCTCTTTTGAGGTTGTTTTTCTGGTATGATCCCTGACATAACTGAGCATGATAAACTAAACCTAACTGAAGCTGAGCTAACATTTATTTAAGATGTTGCTCTAAACCATATACATGTTAAAGCAGTGTTATGTGTGAGCCAGTGTGATCTTTTAATGGTACTGTGCTTTTATTTTCCCTGCATGGTCCAAGTGACATTTTGCAGGAAGGGGAGTCGTAGTTGTTTAGCCAATCAGAGGTTACAAACAACACTGGTGTTTCTGTGCTATTTTTTTCATTGGTTGCACAAATTTGGTTTCCTAACTTTTTACTGGCTGGCCAAGAGTCCACCCCTGCCTATAGCCTACCTTCATCTTTAGCTACATAACTCTCAGCAAGAAAGCACATGCGAGATTTTAAACTATCAGTCATGTCAGATAATTGAGATTGCCTGCAGTGAGTGAGGACACGTATGATTTCGTAGCTTCTGCTCCAGTAATCTAACGTGCTCACTGGCCAAATAACCCCAAACATCTGGTGTGTTGCTTTAGGAACATGTATTCTTCCTCTGTGTATAATATCCATAGCAGAACCAAAAGATGATTTTCCAACATGTCATGAAGTAGACTTCACAGCCTCCTCTGACCTGCTCTGCCCTCTCAGTCCGTGTTGGTTTTTTTCCCTCCCCATTCCTTCTTTCATACACTTACATGAAGTGATGTGACTTATACGCCACTAACCCTAACCCTCACCCACTGTGCCCTACAGTACCATAAGTGCATTCATTTCAGCCTGCGTGGGGACTCAAACACATCCCCCTTCGAGTTTAGTGCGGGAATTAAATGGACTTAACTAATCTTTGTTCATGAACACAAACATGCAAGTTATGCAATTTCAAGTTAATTCAAATTCAAATGTCTATTTTTTTCAGATGTTTAAAAACCACAAGCGAGTTCAACAACAAAGTGCCACGTTTAATCAAAAATGCATCTTTCGTCAGTAGAAGATTTAAAATTGCAGAGAAACCCTCACTCGCTCTCACTTTCAAGCTGAAACAACAGACTCTGTTTTACAGTGCACTGCATGCATTAAACAACACAGGACTCTCCCACCTCGCTGTTGCATCTCTTTTTCCTTTTCTTCCTTTTTCCATTTCTCTGCCTCTCACTGTGTGTGTGACAGTAGTCATGTCAGAGTAAGGCTGGCTGAAGCCCTTGCAGCAGTCAGCCTCTTTGATGTTGAGCCCTGCTGAATTAGGCCATCACCCAGCGGTGCTCTGCTGCCTGCCTGCCTGCCTGCCTGCCTGCCTGCCCGCTCAAACACACTCACAAACACAAACAAGTGCAAACACACGCATACAAAACCAAAACAAATGCATGCTGGCAGGAACGCATGCTCATGCAGACTATGAAGTAGTGGACACACACACACGAAGCCATGCAACAATACTTAAAATAATAAGCACTAAAACATGTCCGCAAACATTCCCTCACACTTTCCGCCCCTACATCCACACCGTGAGTTACATTCATGTACCGTAAGTCCTCATTTTCTTCCTCTGCTTCTCTTTAATAAACATAAATTTGAATTCTTATGAGTGCTGCTCCTCTGAGGCCTCCATACTATAGCACATCAAAAACATGCGCACACTCGTGAACACACATGCAGGGAAAATGTAGGACAGAGAGAATTTATTCAAGAATACAGACTACAGGACAGAATTTATTCCTTTTCAATCTCTCTCTCTCTATATCGCTCTTTCTCACACTTTTATATGGTATACTACCAAAGTGACTGAGACAGGAAGGATCCTGGATTACACATAAAAACAAGCTGGGGACCTAACATTTCAGAAATAATGAACAAAATGGAAATATATATGAGAAATACATCTTGTTTGTGAAAAGATGAAACAGTTGGAGGAACTTCTAACTCTGCTGCTCCCAAGACATTTTACACCCCAACAGTGAGGTTATTATGTTTAGTGAGTGTTTAAATCAATAGATGGATGTATTTTTATATGCAATGTTTAGAGCGTACGGACAAAACCACTGATAATTATAATTAAAACCTTCTTTCAGCCGATTGCTCCCTCCCAACCTGCTTCTTTACTGTTTTGATGTTAGTTTAAAAAAAAAAAACATCATCTCTACAGTCCCACTGTCTGCAGTAAGCAACTGGCTGTTGGACACAGTGAAGCATTTAGCTGCTAAAACAGACAAATATTCGCCTCAGGAGATGGTACCAGAGCTGAAACGAGACAGAACGCTGGATTTACATTCATCCAGTGGACAAAAAACAACTTCAAATGAATGCTAATGTTGCTTCACACCTTCTTGATGTGTAAATAAGCCAATTTAACAACACTTTATGTATATTGATGTTGAGTTTACTGCTAATTTTGCTGCTTATAATGATTTTTTTTCAAAAACAAAAAACAGTGAATGCAGCTTCAATCAAGCTGAAGAATTGCAGTTGAAGTGCCAAAGGTTTTGTTTCCTAAACTAAACCATAAGATTAACCCCTGAGCTGTTTTTACACCTGTTTCCCAACATGGCACGCTTGATGTGCATTCACTAGCGGGCCACTAGGTGGTGTGATAACAGGTGCCAACATAACATATTTAGCAAGTAATTTTATTCATTTGTGAAACTTTTTAATAGAAAAAAATTGATATTTTTTGTTATGTGTGCAATGACCGGTCCATAGAAAAATTTCTAGCCTAAAACTGGTCGAAAAAGGAATGGAACACGTCAAAGCTATAGATCTTGTGGACACGTACCATTAGAAAGATCATACGTCCCTTTAATTCTTTAATGTTGAGCATTAGCAACACTCCTGGTTTGAAACGTTGTGGTGTCTGGCATGTTGGCAACAGATTCTTTGGATCCTGTTGGTTGTGAGTTGGGATGAGTGCATGGATCGGGCTTGTTCTGGTGGACGTCACGGATCAGATCGGGATCTTGGAGGTTGGACATATAGTGTCAACACTTTGGGCTCTTTGTCCGTGTTCCTGGAGTCGTTTTAAAGCAGTTTTTGCAGTGGAGCAGATGGTTGGTGGGAGTATGTGTCAATCTAATCCATGTAGATTCCAGAACCCAAGGTTTTACAGCAAAACATTGCACTGAGTTATTTTACAAAGCATGTCGGTTTTAATGTTATGGCTGACTGGTTTGTTGGTTTGTGTTTGAGATATATTTACATTAATTGTCCATAACAGAAATCCGTGTGGATCTTTTCTCCAGACTTATTAGGTTCAGTACATGTTTTCTGAGCTCATATGACCTCCTTCAACAGTAATGTACAAATAGCTTTTCTCTCCAACCACACCAACAGCTACTCAAAGTCAAAGACGAATGATTTATCATCTAAACAAACAGCTTGAAACCACATCAACTAAACCATGCCTTCCATATCTCATAAGCCCTGTTCCAATTAATATATTAGCATGACTGTTTTTAGGCTTTGCCGAAGCAGCTTGCTACAAACTGGTAAAGCAGAAACAGGACAATGCTGGTGTGCACACCGTTACATGCTATAATAACACAACAAAAACCTCTCAAAACCTCTCTATGATTGTGTCTCTCTGTCATTCCCCCTCTCTCTCTGGTGGCCGGGAACAGCCCTGTGGTCAAACTGGAGACCAGCCAGGGATCTTTCCATCAATTAGCTGATTCCCCCCCCTCCCACCACCCCGCCGTCTATCTCTGCCTTCAACTCTCTCTCTGCCTTTCTAGTTCTTCACTCCATTTCTGCCTCCCATTATTTCCACTGTTGTTGGCTCACCAGAGGAGCAGCGCATTCCAATGTAGGACATTTAAAGAGCAAAAGCTATTTCTTCTAAATGTTAAGTAATCGCTCTAAAATATTCCTGAAAAACCCCAATGTATAAGAAGGGCAATTTTTAATACGTTCCTTTGGTCGATTTGAGGTCGTGCACCTTTAAATCTCTATTTTTTGATAGCAGGTGGCTCGGCGGTTCGCACCAGACGACAACACATTTTGCACACGCTCACAGTTACGCACGCATAAAATTACAAACGCACAGTCGGGCCTCTCTGCACCGCACGCCGCACACAGTGTGTCCTTACTGCATATCAATTACACGGGGAAGTGAAGATCTAGTTCTAATTCAATCAGTCAGCGCTGGTGTCACATTCCTCGCTCTCCAGCTTCCTTCCCTGCCTCGCTCTCTCTCTCCTATTTCCCCCCTTAGTTGATTCCCACTGATGCGTTTCAGTTGTGGTGGGGCTGGTTGGACGCGGGTTTGTGTGTTTGTTTATGCTGGTGTGTGACAGTGTGTGTCTACTTTATCCCCCCTGGTTTTATTTAGAGGGTTAAAAATGCTGTGTGGATGCTGGTTCTGCAGAAATTACTCGGATAATTGTCAACTGTTTTGTTGATTGTCATCTCTTTAAGTCAAGTCAAGTCAGCTTTATTGTCAGCTTGGCCATATGTACAACATACAGAGAACGGACATTGCCAGACTCCGAGGCCCCACAGTGCAAAGTGAACATCGAAAAAAAGTATAAAAATGGCAAAAACAAAAACAAAAAAAGTTGACTCACTTTTAAAGAACAAAAATCTACATTTTTCAATCCCAGCTACTTAAATATGAATATTTTCAGGGTTTTGTTTTACTCCTCTATGACAGAAATGCTACATCTCTGGGTCGTGGATAACACAAGACTTTTGAGGACGTCATCTTAGGCTTTGGGAAACTCAATGTTCAACATTTTATAGCTGGAACAGCGAATCAATTAATTGAGAAAATAACCAATAGATTAACATATTTGTTAGATGCAGCTCTAGCTGCTGTATCATTCTTCAGTTAAGCAGAATGCCTTATTTCTGCAAATAATGGGAGTTTTTGATGTGATCGCACCGATTTCTAAAATCAAGATTTCATTTGTTCTGCATTTCTAATGTATGGTTGTCACCAAATTGTCTTCTCAGAGTGTATTGGTCAGTTTCTGAACATTACAGTTACAAAAATGTTCCCTTTTTTTTTTTTTTTACACAATGGAGCATCTGCAATTCTAAGTCCACAGAAAGGATGTCTGTCTAGAAAAAAAGATCTGTATTAATGTGTCCAAAGCCCAGTAACACAAATGCAATAACATTTTTTGATGAAAACAAATCCTCTTAGATAGTGACAGAGGGTTTACTTGTGCTCTTTCTTCAAATTGTCTAATCTTGCAGTTCCCTCTCGAGAATATTCTTATATTTGACATTCCCTTTGATTGACTTTTCAGATATTTGTTTGATATTTATTTCTCTACCTGTGTGTGTCTCTCTCTCTGTCTTAGATCATAACCATTTGAACAACGCAGCTTTGTCTCCCTTGGGTCCCGCCATGGCCCTGTCTCACCCTCACAACAACCTGGGAATCGGCTTCAACAAGTACACCTCGCTGAAGGCAGTGGGTGAGGACGATTACACAGACACGCTCACCAACACACACCTACACTGACTGTATGGATGCATTTACACCTGCATGCATACAGGTTTGAATACTTGCTAATGGATGTAAATACTGACGTGGACGTAACCGGACAGACTGAACTAAAGGTCAGTGAGGCCAAATATCTTGATATGTGGTTGAATGGAAGCAGCCAACTGCTTAATAATGTATTTTTTTTATGAGTCTGCCTCTCATCTAGACATGTTGAACCATAATCTGTGTTTGAGTGCTTTGGCCTTTTCCTGATTTTCATATTACATTGGATCATAGCAGCCACGATGCAAATATAATGACTAAATTAGACCGCCCGCCACTCTGATTTCAATAATCTCTCAAATATTTGTTTGTTCCACCAGTTTGAATATATTACAAGGATTCAGTGTTCCCAAAAATCACCGCAGGTGTTTGTGCGCGAGTAGCAAATTGGCAAAAATATGTTCTTTATCCACTGTGATGCATGACAAAACAGGACTGCGACAGCTATGGAAGAAGACTTTTTCTTATTTAGTTAGACAAAAAAAAAGCTGTCAGCAAAGCTGCGATACAAGACTTGACAACATCATGCAGCGTGGCATCAAGCCGATGTAAACTTTTATTCTGTTCTCTGCAGAGAAACATTACAAAGTTTACTGAAAAGCTGTCAGCTGTCAGCAGTGAGGAGAAGAGAAACACACAGAATGTTGGGTTGGTTTTTATTCTGTCATAAATAATCCACACAATTGTCCAATTACCCAGTAAAACCAGAAAGAACCAACAAAGATGTTGAGCCAACATGTGCAGCTGTGTTCTCCAGCAGAAGCGTCAAAACAAGGAAAGTGTAGAGAAGTGAGCGTATCTGGCCCAACATCCTTTTAACTGTTGTTTTTCTTGTATTTAATTGATCATAAATGACGTTCTCTAAAAACACTTCTGGTCACTTCCACCCCGGAGGTGCGCTCCGACGGGGTGGAAGTGGCTGGAATGCACATGCCAGTTTAGAATAGTGGTCACAGTTCGGTTTCCGTCATTGGTGGCGGCGGGGGAGTGGCAGATACGCTCCATCGTTACCATCCATGTTTACTTCTCTAAACACTGAGCACGCTCGCTGTGTGTGACGTCATCGTGTCCTCTTCTGTGCATGCGGGACACTTTTGGGTCGTATGAAGTTCATACAGCAGATCACATACAAGTCGCGTTTAATTGGAAATGTGAACGAACTCGCAAAAAATCAGATTTCACAAAAAAGTCCAAATTGAGCATTAAGTCCTGCAGTCTGAACGTAGCCAATCTGTCTGATTGTTCAGTCAGATAATACGCCGTTATCCTTATTTGTGACATAAAATGTCATGTTGGAGTCGGAATCCAAGGCTGTCGGTGTGTTAAGGCTGTTTTCTACGGGTTCTGTTTGTTTTTCATAAAAACCTGTCGGATAGCAAGGTTTTCAGATTGTTAAGGGTCGGATTATTGAATCACGACTGTATTTCTTGACATATCTACTGTATGTGGATCTATAAAGACACTGTAAGGTTTTGATATAGTTCTGAAATAATGAATTCTGTGGGCGTCAGTACCGGTTGGTTTGGTAGGTGATGCAGCACATCTGAAGTGACTGATGTCACCGACTGACACCACAGAACCAAAGGATTTCTGATTTGGCAGCTTTGGCTCCTCCATCCTCCGTGTCGCTCCCGCGCATCTTAGCTCATCCGAGCGAGGACGTAAGTAAGAAATGCAAGGAAGAGACAGGAGTGAGGAAATGGAGGGGGATGCATTAGCATAATGAAAAGCACCCACGGTGTTACATGAACGGTGCATTAGTTTTATGAAACTGGGGGAAGTCCTGGATGGAACAAAGCAGACATTAGGACCATCACTGCAGCCATTCCAAAAACACTGTGTGCCGTGCGATCGAGCTCGACCATTATAATGCTGACAGATATTGACAGCTCGCCTTTCTGTACATAGTAATCGTATTTCAGCTGCGGGAGGTAAAAGGATGATGACATTAAAACCAGTGCCGATGATGACATAACTTGTACTGGGATGACAAGTCGACTGGTTCACAGCATAAAAGCTACACGCACGCAGTGAATTAGGGTTCGCTGGATGCTGAGTGACAGCAGCAGGGTGAAGCTGGAGGTCGGGCCTCAAGGCTGCGCCACGAAAACACACAAACACACATAAATATGTCGCACACACACAAACACACATAAATCCTCGTCTTCCCAATGCACAGGCACACTTAAGGGACAGAAGTGTAAACATGTCTATGGAACTGTGGACGCACACATCATCTTATCACTGCAGACAGATAAGGACGTGGTGACAGAGATGAGGAATGACAGCTCGGCACATGAACGTGTAGCGTTCATCGACACAATAGAGACGTGATTGCTGATCATAGCAGAAGAGCATCAGAAACTGCAGAGGTTTGAAGGACAGAGAAATAATCTGTTGACGAGCTACCGTAATGATGAAGGCCATTAAAGCTCTGAGTCATTTTGGTACCTTCATGGAGACAAATGTTGACAAAATTACCAATTATCATCAACTACAAGTATGACAAGCAACAACAATTCTCTATAGATACTTGCCTTATGTATGTGCTTTAATTCTGAAAGGTTTTTCTCTTTTCACATTCCAAGAAAGAATCAGAACCAAAATCTATCATGTCATTGTACAAAATTACTACAAAATTGAGTACAATCCTGTTCAGTACAAAAGCAACTTCTAAAACTTACATTTAAAACAATTTTAAAAGGCTTAAAAGTCGAAGATTTGTTCAGCAAAATTAATACTTAATATTCAGCCATAATATCAGCCACAACCCTGTATTCACAAAATTACATTTCTATACAATTAAACTGCATTCTGGATTCACATATGCATTTTTAAATCAACTTATCTTTGTCATTTGTTTCATAGCTTTACTGTAGCTTCTTTTCAGCCAACCTCTCATATATTATATGAGGCCTGAGTCGTCACCCTGGCAAACTAGGAAACAGAGGAACATCTTTAAAAATGTACTCAATAGGTTATATTTGGACTTAAATCATGATAGTTCCATAAACCTGACCAAGTCACGTTGCAATTTGTGACGCCACCCTTCCCTCCTAACTGGACACCTTCCATCTAACATGTAAAAATATGTTTGTTTCTTTCACAGCACATCAGAACATAATTTTGTGGAGAAAGGGTGGATCTGCTAATTCGAGGCCATCATTTACTGAAGGCCATTTTTGATTATGTTTTATAGGCAGATGCTTTGCTCTGGGAGTGTTTTCTTATATTTGTGTCCCATTTATTAAAGCTGTTTGCTCGACAAAGAGCACCACTTTGTCCAATATTTTTTTGTTTGGACTGAATACATGTGATGTGCCGTGTGGGAGTTAGAGTTGTATTTAAATGGTGTTGTAGACGGAGTTGTGATAAGGTTTGGTTGGGTTCTAACGGTATCTCAGGTAACAATGCAGGGTGGCTGCTAATGCTGACGTTAGCCTGAAACTCCTGGTGTAAGAAGTAATCATGAATAAGGCTTTGTTTTCTAAAAATCTGCGTGAGAACATATTTTGTGCATTGGTTTGGGAAAGATTCAAATAAGATGGGACCTTCCAAACTGTCAACTTGTTGAGAAACCCAAGCTGGACAGACCTGTTACGCCTTAAACTAAACTAAGCTAGGGTGACCATATTTTGTTTATGGAAAACTAGGACACTCGCCCCGGCATGAGATACTCAAATGATACTTGAAGTTTACTGGAAGTTGCCTTATAATTCCAATGCATTTAAAACCAGGACATTTTCATCACTTTATAAAAAAACAACCAGGACAGGAAGTGAAAACAGGACATGTGCTGGGACATCAGGATGTTTGGTCACCCTAAACTAATCTATGTTGCTGTTTAAGTGCTGCATTAAATTCATAGACAATTATTACTGGAAAACTACATTTGTAACCATAAATTGTAGACATCAAGGAACTTATCTGCCCTTTTTTAGTGGTTTTCAAAGTTTTGGGAAATAAACCCAAAATTGACAGCAAACAGAACGGAAAGGATGCACAGCTAAGATGGTAAGTAGGGGAAAACTGAGGCCAGCAAAATATAGTGTGACTGTGGAAAGTGACTGAAGAGAAGAGGAGCAGGAAAGAGACAATCTCATCTCATTATTCTGCTCAGTGACTGAGAAACAAAGGCCGATTGCAGCAGCAGCAAACCCCCAACCACTCAACAATGTGTGTCAGCCGCATTTCACAGAAAAATACTTCAAAGTAACAAATCCCTCACACATTGAGGTGCAATATGCTCCTCTCTCGCCCGTATTGAGTTCAGTCTGTGTTTGATGCCACACAGGCGTGTCTTTGTGCTCTTCTGTTTGGTATCTGCTCTGTTTTTGTCTCGCGCAGACACACACAGTACAGTTCTTGTGTGTTGTTCTTTCCGCCGTCAGGGATGCTGATCCTCTGACATTGTGAGCCCAGATGCTCTTATCGAGCGACTGTTGCGAAGCAATTCTCCCTGCGGGGATTATTAAAGTTATTCTAATTCTAATGATGTACCTAACAGCTAACACAGCACATGTGTGACCTTTGACTCTGCGGCTTTGTCGGTGCTTTTTCTCTGGCTGCAGTTACTCTCCAGATCTTGTTGAGATTTTATATTTAATGTACGTGAAGAGTGAAACTTGGATGTGCCTCCTTTGACGGCACTTATGTAAGGTAGAAGAACTGGAGAGATAAATGTGCTGTGAAAAGACTTGGATATTTCATCACATTTTCATCATAGTATCATGTCAGAACATTTACAAGAAATTTGTTTAATTTGCTTTTCTAATTCAGTCCCCCCCTCCACCACGCAGTACATCTGATGCATAATTTAGGAAGGAATAGTTGGACACATTGGGAAATATGTTGTTTTGATTACGTACCTAAAGCCGGAAGAGATGCTTGTGTATTTCAGCTTAGTTTAGCTTTAGAGCTGCAGGTTGAAGGGATTTGTTTCATTTGGATAGAGCCAGGCTGTGACGCATTAGAGAGGCAATCGTCTTCTCATTTAAAGCTAGAGTAGGCAGGATCGTAGAAGCAGCGAGAGCGAACACATGAACTGCCTGAGTACCGCAGCAGGACTAATCCATGAGAGAAAGCGTTAGTGGCAGCAGAGTGTGGCGCATTAAAAACTCTCATGTCTCAGAAAAATAATTACCTGTTTCCCATTGAAAAACAGACAACTATGGCTTCTTTTTGACCTCTTGCTTTATCAAAACAGTTTTTGGTTTCAGCTTTTTCTACTTTGTGCAGGATTTTGTAGAAAATAGGAAAGTGTCTGTGTTTTCTGCCATGCTTGTGCTATCTGTTAACTCTAGCAAAGCAAGGCAAGACAAGTTTATTTGTATTGCACAATTCGTAGTAATTCAAAGTGGAATGAGGCCAGCTGAGGCAAGCCTTCAAATCATTTCTTGCGGACCAAAAGTAATGATCGGACAGGCTTTTTACAGGTCTATGAATTTTATTATCAACCAAGATGCAAAAACAAATGGCCCAGGAGTTGTTAACTAATCACAAGATCATGCGAGTTTTCAGCTGACCTGTATTGTGCTTGATTCTTTGTTTACATTGGCTGTCCTGCAGAAACATGAAAAAAGTCTCAAAAATGGCCATCAGACATTTGTTTAGGATGAAGAAACATTCTTCTCGTTTCTTCAAATGTAAGCAACACATTTTTTTGATGACCTGAGGTGACTGAGCTCCGTAGAAGTCTTTGTCTCGGTGCTCCTTTACAAGCTAACTTCACGACGCTCTGCACTCTTTAAACAGTGAGAGGCATCACCTGGTGGCGCAACCAGGTATTACAGCTAATCTACAATAGTGTAAATGTGTATTATCCAGGAAAATTATCAGCAGATAGTAAATATTAAATGATTTGGAAGCTTCACCTGCATTGTTTCCCTGTAGGAAACCTGCAACATATTACACACTCGAAAAAGAGAGTGTTATTAGTGCTAACCAATCATATTTTCACACATGCTTATCACTTCCCTCGCTGGGCAGTAAACAAGCCACTGGATCCACAGTTCCTTCCTGTGCGGACAAAGTCATGGCTAGGACACACAGATTGGACAGGATAGTTGAAGACGTGCCAGGTGAAGCAGTGGGCATCTGAATCAAGCTGCTTTGAAATCTTCATTAACACCCTCGGAGTTATACAGCGGGTAACAGCTCGCGTTTGTTTCAGGAAAAATTAGTCCTGCAGAGCAAAACAGGAGGAGGGGGAAGTGTACAAACGGAAGAGGTAAGCACAAAAAGGGAAAACAAATATATAATGAAAGGTCAGAACAGGTCAAATGGGCCGGGAAACTCTGTGACTGCAAACCTGTGCCAAGTGTAAACAGCAGGACTCTGGCCCAAGCAGCACTGATGTATCGGTCTTAGTTCTAGCAGTGAAAGGAGGAGAGGTGGACTGGAAGTGTGAGGATGCTAAAGGTGAGAAAGAGAGGAAGTGAATGAAAAGAAGCAACCTCAAAAAATAGTCTTAGAAAGTAAACAGTAACCATAGAACTTAATTAAAATATTTTTTCAGGTTTATTTTCTATACTATCATCACTTCATACCCTGCAATATATATATATATAGATAGATAAGTGTTTAATTGTAGAGTTTAGAACAATTTACTGTTATTTTACAGATGTTCCCTGTTTTGTTATATCACAGATTATAACCAGTAAAATCACAGAAAAAGATCATCATTTAGCATAAAAAGGCCAAAACTGTACGTACTGTGAGCATCAAAAATCTGTATTTTTACATTTGACATTAAAATTATGCTGTTTTTTTACTGTATATAAATCGGCTAAACTGCTAGTTTACAGACTCTCCACAAAATTATAGGAAAAAAAATTCTACACATTTAAAAATCTATAGTTTAACAAATAGTCTTTTTTTGATAATGCATGAAATTGAACTGTAATTGTATTTAAATTAGCTAAAAAAAAAAAAAAAAAAAGGTCTTATTTCACAGATACTAGCCGTCATCTTCACCATGTTTTCATGTTTTTGAACGTTACAGTTTTCTGCTGTTTTTAACACATCTTTTCTGGCACCCTCGCTGCCATTATTTTCTGGAATATTATTTACAGTGAATGCCATAGAACAAGTTGTTTGTTCTTTGAAAAGCATTTAAAAAAAAATGAACCAAACACTTCTTGTGTGACTCACAGAGCTCATCCAAAGTTCGTCTCCAGTAAGTGGCTGAAGAAAAACAACAACACAAGGCAGAAGGTGGAGGGATTTTCTCAAAGAGGGTGTGAAAGTCTGTTTGCCAGAACTCTAAGACCCCAGAATCTGGGCCAAGACTGCCTGAAGTCTTTAATTAATCTTTTACAATCCAACAGCACTACTGGAGAATGCAGACAAATCCCTGTCAGGTTAAGTAAAGATGCAAGTTCTGCAGAATATTTTTTTGAAAAAAGATTTTCTGCAGAGTACAATGTTTTCATTGTCACTTCCTGTTTTGTTTTTTTGTTTTTTTGTCAATTTCAAGCAGAAACAAGCAGTTCTACTGTCTGGGAACTTGCAAACAAAAAAAAGACAGCATGAGATTAAATTTTTGGTTTTTCCGTCATGAAGTTGTTGCAATTTTTAAGTCCGTGCTTCAAGACACATAATGGGTGAAAAAAGATTAAGTAGACTTTTAAGATACATGAACTGGAGTAATCTCAAAATGTGGCTTTGAAGATGAATCGGCTCCTCCGGTTCAAAGTTTTTTTTTTTATGTTTTGCACTTCAGGAGAGAATTCCTTTGCAGGCAGTGATCAGTGGAGAACCTGTAGAGACTAATGAGGAAAAGCACAGCAATGCAGCTCTTAAATATTTTTCCACTGCTATTTTTGTGAGCTTGTTTGAGGAAAAAAATTGTACTGCAAGTTTTCGGTTTGTGAATTTTCTTGCATGCTGGGATGCTCTGCACCTGGAGGGTGTTTTTTCTCTTGTACTGTTTTCATTTTCTACCTCCTAAACTCTGCGGGACCTCCCTGTTGTCTTTCAATGAAAGATCACAAAGTTTCCAAAAGTATCAAGTCTGTCAGTCTCAGGGTCAGCGACAGGTAAAAGTGACATTTCATGGAGCAACGGATGGACATTAAAATGCGCCCTTCAATTAATGGCATCACAAAGCTGCAGAAAAGCTGCTACAGAAAACACTTACTGCCATACAAATGGAAAACATGTAGGAAAGAGAAAAAGGGTTCTAAAATCTAGAATTTAAGAGGTTACGGATAAAGATTAATAGACATTCTGTATTTTTCTGGCCAATATAATTGGCAGGGTCAATTGAAAAGCACATTGAAAATTCAAAAAATGCTTGTTGAATTATACCTTGGGGTTTTAAAAATGCCCTCTACTCGGACATTTTAAAAATGTGTATAGCAGAGTGCCAGGGGCTGTAATTGAATAATTATTATGGATTGCATACCAGAGATAATCTGACAATATATGTATATGCATACACCATTACCACAATGGCAGTGCATTAATGAGCCAGAATAAGTGCTCACACATAAGGAAGTGGCATTAAAAATAGACCAAGTAGAATACAGTATGTTGTCAAACTCTGAAATCCTTTGCAGGCTCCAGCGTATGCAGTCATAATGCAGCGGCCCAGATTGGGCCCACGGGCCTCGCTTCAGGCTGACGCCGGATAAAGAGCAAAAAGCTGATGTTGTTGAAGATCATAAAATAAAAAGATACAGAGAATGAAAAACAAGAGACGCAAGCAAGAAAGAGAATGAGCAGATGGAGAGTCTGTGAAATGGAGAGGATGGTGAGCTGCACTGTCACAGAGGACCCCGCTGTCAGGTGCGCCTGCTGGCAACATGTGTGGAAGCACTCAAATGGACAGCAACAGCAGTTGTTGTGAGAAGGAAGGGTGTGTTTAATTCATTGTTTCTGCGCCGTCCCAGATCCCCCCTCCACCCTGTATTTCTGTCAAATTTTGCTGCTGCAGCCTCAATTGAAGTGTACTGTTACACCAAAGAAACATGATACTGTAATTGCACCCGGTGAAAGGAGTAGTAACAGAAACAAATCAATGCACAAACAAAATTCAAAACATTTACATAAAATGCTGGATGTTAAAACTACAGCATGATCTGGACCAAGTCTACTGCCAAAATCATGCGGTGCACACTCAAGCGGCTTATTCCCTTCTGAGGGAGCGAGCAATGTATGGAAATGTGTTGCATGGCACACACACACACATGTACATATGAACCCACAGACACAAACACACACTAATCCTCTACACATTTGCATCTTGTGAAACTGCTCTGCTTCGCCCTTCCGCGCATTTCTTTGTTATGAATATGTGGACTACTTTCTTAAGACAAAACTCCTAAATCTTCTCATATATCATTTTCCAGAAGCCTGCACGACATATCGACTGAGGACTGATACTTGCTGTGCTTACAAAGTATTAACAAGAATGAAAGAGCCGGTTTTGTTATTTGATGGTGCATTGAGCAAAGCAGTAGCGTGAGTAAATCCTTAGGCCAGCATGGAGAATTTTTCTGAGGGAGTGAATGATTTCCTGTAACTCTGTCTCCTTCCCTAACAGCTGCTGTTGAAGTGCCCTGGAGTTGCACAATAAACCCACATATAAAGTGTTCAATAAGCAATTACAGGACTGTGATAGTGTTGGACAGTTTCCTGACATGTGTGAATGGGAGACTTCTCCTCTAGGTGTTTTTTTTTTTTCTGGAAATGCAAGAAAGTGTTCTCGGCCATCTTGGCTAGAATATATTATTAGAATCAACAGCTTTTGAGAACACAAAACCAGCTTTTCTGCTTCTAATAAATACAGTAAATAAATCAATGAACCTGTGGTCTACACCCACAAACCTCTTTTATTTTAATTCAGCTCATCCTCCTTTGACAACACCATTGACATCCTGTTTAATGTAATAACAGTGAGATCAGACACACAGGCACACAAACGAATAAGGGACAATACAACCTGATAGTATGCTGCTGGAGGATAACAAACACAAAAGGAGTGATGAAGGCAGAAACAGTGAAGGAGGAAATAAAAAATATCAGACAGAAGATTTTTTTTTTCCCCTCAGGCTCTTAAATCTCTCCAGGAAAAAAAAGGACCAATAAACAGGGTTAAGCAAACAAGGTTGTTAGTATCTTCAGGGCAGAGTGTGTCTGAGGGGTGGTGGGCAGTAGTAATGAGTCGAGTTTCCACTCAGAGTGCTCGCACTAATCTGACTCGACGTGCTCAACCCGCTCTATTTTTATTCCTTACAAATCACTCATTTTGCTTGACGGTCACTCGTACAGTTTTTTCCCACATTTTGCTGGTCGTGTTTGTGTTTCTGTCTGCTAGCATTGTTAACTCTCTGGTCAGTGTATAGACGGTTAAAATATCAAATAACCCATCTTCAAGGACACACATGCGAATCCACCAGGACAGGATTTCTCTATTTGTTCACATACCAGGAATGTGTTTGTAGATATTCTGTGTAACTTTAAGCAAAATCGGTGAGTTCACGGCCAGAATGTATCTTTATATCCTTGCTTACATTTATTGCTGATTAAATATGTAATCAAAATATATTTTAAAAAAAAATCTATTTATAAGCTTTAATTATTGAGTAGGGCTGCAAGGTGGTGCAGTTGGTAGCACTGTTGCCTCGCAGCAAGAAGGTCGCCAATTCGCGTCCTGGTGGGGGCACCGGGATCTTTCTGCGTGGAGTTTGCATGTTCTCCCTGTGCAGCGTGGGTTCTCTCCGGGTTCTCCGGCTTCCTCCCACAGTCCAGAAACATGTTGAGGCTAATTGGTGATTCTAAATTGTCTGTAGGTGTGAATGTGAGTGTGCTTGGTTGTCTGGTTTAAGTGTAGCCCTGCGATGGACTGGTGACCTGTCCAGGGTGTCCCCTGCCTTCGCCCTACGTCGGCTGGGTTAGGCTCCAGCCCCCCCGCGACCCTAGTGAGGATGAAGCAGTGTATAGATGATGGATGGAATTATTGAGTAGAAACTTAACTGGGAGACTGTTGCTCCTGAAACTTGCTTTCCGAGAAAAAGCTTGAGAGACAACCTGTTGTTCTGTTGGAGGTGGAACCATAGAAACACTTGTGGTTTTACAAGAAGTCCCAAGAGTGCAAAAAAAAGAAAGCAAGAGCCAAACCAGATTTAAATTTGGTCACCATCCCCTATAAAGTAGTCTCCGTGTGTAGCAATACACTGCTCTCAGGGCTCCTGCCACATTTGGAAAACTGCCTAGACGTCCATTTCTGATCACCTACAGAGGTGCATTTGCAATTTCACCACGGACCTGAAACCAGAGATCAAGCAACAGTCTAGTGGACGGCAATCTGACTGAAGAAGGTGCATCAGGTCATCAACACAGCCACAAGACTGCTCGTATCTTTGTTTGACATTGTCAGGGTCGTGCATCATTAATTCATCACTGCAAAGTTCTGCTGTGTTGTCCTAATGTGTCTGAGGGAGAACTTTCAATTCAAACAACCCAAAAACTAATTTTCACAGAGCATTGAAAACATTTGTTTTGGCTGCACCAACAATCGGTGCAACTCAGCCTAATCCCAGACTTGGCTTCCTAAAAATTCTGCCGATCCCAAATGAAATTTAAGCTGAAGGGTCATTGTTTTGACAGCGGAGGTATTCCAGGAGCATTGGGAGCAGTGGAGCATTGCACAAGAAGACCACTTCCAAGGGGATAGTTGCAAAATTTAAATCAGGTCCAGTTTTTGTATTTTATCAGCGAAGTCTCAAAACTTTTAACTCGTGACTCGTATGGTTGTGTTTAAGAGAGACTCTTGATGTACCTCACAAGCAATCTTTGGCAGAGTGCAGACACCAGCTGCAGAGATCACACCAACAACAACCAAGCTTCATTTGGCTTGTCATTAGCTACTACAGTTGTGGTGACATTTTTGTCACTTTCATCCCTGAAAACGGTTGTAAATGTATTTTTTAAAGGAGTGAAATTCTCACATTATATCATAAAGCAGAGCAGCACTGTGGCAGCAGAGAACAGAGGTGGACGAAACACTGGTGAGTAAAAAGAGAATAAGATTAAGTTTATTTTACTTCATCTTTATTTTGTCCAACACTGAACCATTGCCTGGTCGTCCCTACTGTTTATCACTGTTGCATTGTATATTACTATATAGTAACCATGTCTCTTGTGTCTTGCCCTCCCTCATGTCTCCATCCATCCAGACACAAGTGCAAGAGACTACTACAAAAGCTACCCAATGGTGGATTACACCCATCGCCAGTCTCCTCCCACTTTCCAGCCAATCAACTTCCACCCCAAGGACAAGCCCTTCCTCCCTCCACCCGACATCCACGCACCGTTGGCCATCACCATCAACGCCTCCCAGATGCCTAAACCCAAGATCTCCAAGACCAACACCCACCCGCTCACCTCCAGCTCGGCCTTCAAGGCGTGGGACCCGAGCAAGAGCCACATCCAGCACCCGGTGGCCACCCACATGGCCCTCGGGGGTCAGCAGCATCACCCCATCCAGCAGCAGCAGCACCAGCCGCTGCACCAGCAGAACAGCCGGCGCCAGGCCTACTCCAACAAGAGGCAGTTCAGCATTGAGACGCTGCCAGAGCTCTTCTCGCAGCCACTGGGTTACGGCCACTCGCCGCACATCCACCCCAAGCACAAGGGACTGGCCACCAACAGCAAGACAGAGGTCACTGTGTGAACATGGGGAAGAATGGCATGAATGAAGACACACAAAAAAAACAACAACAACAACAAAACAAGCGGAGTTTGAAGGGAAAAAGCTCTGATATCTCTTATATCCACAGCTACAATGGCGTGAAGCGGCAAACAAATATCGTATCTGGAATTTTTTTAACTCTGCATTTTCCTCATCATTGTTAATAATAATGTGAGTGATATTTGTGTATTTTTGAGACCGCTGGATCGAAACGGCAGCCACGGATGAAGCTGCGAAGGTGGTGGTTTGGAAGGTGTTGGCTGTGACTCTTTGAACCCAGCAGCTTTTCTAAATAATTGAGTGGCCTCTCAGTGTGTTGGCACAGCTCTCTCCTCCGTCTCCTCTCAACCCCCTGGCACCTCGGTGACATTCTGTGCTGCTCTGTAGCGCCACTCCACCGCGTACAAATGTCCAAATCCCAACGCAGAGACTCTATTTACCCCACAAACTAGCCCTACTCTGAGAGGCTGGTGGGGGAGTGTTTCCCCTAAGACTTTGGCTTCCCATCAGCGGAGACAATGCCATTGTGTTGTCAGCTCTCGTTGCCCTGCAGCCCCCCAAAGAGTGAGATATCAGCCCGGCAATTCATACCAGAGAGGAGGGCAGGGTGGTGTGGGAGGGATTCATCTCACTCCAAGGGCAAATGAGATGAGAAAGATCTGAAACATGCACACACACACACACTGCACGCTTGTCAAAAATTACACAAGGTTCCCAGCAGTGTCAGAGACCACAGGCAACCCCACCCCGCCCTGTCCGCCCCCCTCTGAGACACAAACAGATGCACACACTTGTCTCTCCACACACTGATCCAACAAAACTGGGCAAATGAATAAGCAAGCTCTCTCGCTGTTAGTTGCTGTCGGACTGTAAAATTTCAGTCACAGTCTCTCGCGTCGCCGTGGAGGTTTTTTTTGCCCAGGCTGTGTCACAACACCTGGCGAAACGTGTCCAGAAAGGTCAAAGTCATTCTCTGTTTGACGAATGTGTCGGAGAAATGCTGCAGATATTCGGCACCGCATGCATCCGCTTTGCTATTTTTGGCATTTGCGATGACTAGTTTGTCCATAAGCAAACACTAATGATTAGCATCATACAGTGTTTCTGGATGCAGGAGGAGAGAGCAGTGATGCATCCAGGAACACCTTAACCCAGTATTTCTGTTTGATGCCTGTGTTTACTGCTGCAACGCCAACAAAAATCCAAAAGGCTGACACCACTTGTCAGTGCACTGCAATTTACTTCACTCCCTCTTAATGAAGTGCTCTAGCGCTAAAAGTGAATGAAAGCAAGCACTTAAACAAAGAGCAGCGTAATTCATGCCTTGGAGGTATTCGGATGGAGATAATGCGTCAAGTGTTTTCGGTGTGACAGTAGTCAAATTGTAAATGCCGAGTAATGATCAGTTATAGGGTTTTTTCCAAATATAGCAGAAGAAATTACAGTTTAATTTCCATTTCTATTCATAACTGTTAAATATTAGGTGTTAAACTGTTGACTCTTAATGACATTTTTTCAATTTTAGTGACATTGACTCATGTTATGTCACTGAATGGACAGGAATTGTGATCTCGGTGCTGGAGGTGTGATTTCTTCTTCCAATAGAGGAGAGATGAACCTGCAAAGCCATCTCATTTGCATCATGTTGTTTCTTCTTTACTTGCGTTTGTTCAGAGTTGGAGGGTGTAGGAACCCTGCAACGTAACTGTGAGAAATCGTAAAGAGTTGCATGTGGTTACTGGGGCTAATTTTAATCTTGTTCTTGGTTCAATACTCCCAAAATGTAGCCAAACATTGTTTTGAATCCAAAAATTGTAGATATGTGTTGTCGGTATACAGGGTTTTGAGTTGTTTAAAGGAGAATTTCAGTTTATCTTCCATGTGAGCAGCACATTGCAGGATCGCCAGCAGGTTCCTGGGGTGTGTTCATTTTCAGGATGGTCCTTTTGTCTTTCAGTTTCACCTACGTTCGTTCTCTTCCGTTTGATTTTGTCCTCGACTGATCATCAAAAGCATCTCACAATTGTTGCCATAATAATAATCAATCTGCCACTGCATTAGGCTTTTCCAGCTTCCTTAGAAGACACTATGGCTGTAGTGAAAGTCAGCCTTGCTCATGATTAGATATGCAGGATGATTATTTCAATAGTCATATTGTTTAAATTATAAGCAGCCAAGTTGTAAAAACCATTCACATCCGATTACGACTTGCAATTCCAAGTCTGAGATATTGGTAACTGCTAAAAAGAATAAAACATTAAATCCAGTAATACCACAGTTGAGTAAGATAGATTTATTGGAGCTCTACATATTTCACTTGGTAACCAATTGCCAGAAATACATGAATGATCTTCCCACCCGGTTGAAATGGCACGAGTGCAGCATTTGGTCAAGTTTCCCCTGAATGCAGATTCATATGCACTCAGACATAATGATCATTACAAGAGGCTGCTTTCTGTTTAATGTAAGTCTTTGAAATTATTCATAAAATTCTCATTGTACAGACGAGGTGGTGAGTGTAACATTAGCTCAACCAACACAGCTGCAATGGATGCAATTATGGGAAATATGCAGGGTTTAATGTTCATAATTCTCTGTAAAAGTCACCTTTGAGTGATGCAACACATTCTTTTTTGCTGAGGAGTGATCAGAAAGATAATGCCATTACTTTTTCAATAGGTAATTTCTTAGATTTTAGTTAACTTGTCCAGCGATGATAAGTGATGGCTTCAAATTGAATACTGCTTTCAGTCCTGAAAATCCCTTTTCTTCCTCGCTGCGTATTCTCCCCTTCACAGTACAGAACAGCCAGTGAGGCTCACCGATTGAATTCACCTTCATTTGTTATCATGAGGACAGCAGCTATGCCGCAGTGCATGCCTGGCACATGCTATAGCACATCAGGCAGGTGGTGGAACCTCATCAAACAGCAGTGCTTACCAGAGTTGCACACGATTTCGCACTTCCTCTCACTCTCTCCTCCTTCTCCCTCTCTCTTTCTGTCTTTCCGTCTGTCTCTCGCTATCTTTCACTTTCTAGCAGCCTTCTAGCAGACTTCCTTCCACCGCCTGACCTCCCTCTGTGCATCCATATCCGTGAGGTTTTTGAGCGATGGGCACTGAGCGCTTGTCTGGTGTTTGGTACCCAGCGCTGCAAGCTGTTGTAAACCATGATAGTCTCACTGGGTCCTCTTAGCATGTGTGCACGGGGAGAGAAGTATAATTAATGACAGAGCAAGTCAAAGCATGGCTGCCTCCAGATTTACTCCCTGATAGCACCCACACAAACTTGACTGCATCCGTACTAGCATCCACAGACGCTGGCTGTGACATGAAAGCGATATAAAAATTCCTATCTGGAGATTTTCTTTTTTTTTTTTTTTACATGAAAGAGATTTTAATTTCTGGATTCACTGATTTTTACTTGTAAGCAGAAATATCAGTCAGCCAAATCCCCCTCCCCAATTTGCATCTCAATTTTATGGAGCTGTGAATGTACACAAGAAAAATAAAATGAGCAATGGAGTAAAACTTTAACAAGAGAGAATAAATTAGCAATATAAGGCGTGCTTGTAATGCTGCGACGGCTTCTCCACTTTACCTCTCCAAGATGTGAAAAACCTGTTAGGCAAGCTGTTGTGGAATGCTTGCGAGGAACTGCTGGCGTGCTTTTGTAATAAAGGATCAGCGAAGAACGGGGATCATGAATACAAAAGCATCAACGGGATATGCATGCGGTGAATATGCATCAAACACATCTGCGCTCGTGCCGTCGCCAGCACTGCACAGTATTTAATGTACCATGTTGCAGCAGGTTTCTCCTTCGTGGCTTCCCTGTCTCTTTGACTTTTATCCCCATGAGGTGCCACACTTTTAGTGGGTCACTTCATATGAAAAGCTTTCTGGCCTCTAAAAGCCCTACCAAAATATTCTGTGGGGTTTGTCCTTAATCACTCGGAATGCATTAGAGGTTGGGAACAAACGAGGAATGACAGCGAGTAAACAAGCAATATGCGTCAGTAAAGCAATAAGCGCTCAACCGTCCTCACCCTATCCTTATCTTTCCCTCTGTCTGTCTGTCTGTCTGTCTGTTCGGAGCCCTCCTCAGAGTTTAGGGGGTGGATGCTAATGAGGATGTTAAAACCGAAGGGAGAGCCAAGTGGACGGACGGGGCCGTGCAGGGGGGTTTGAGAGAAGATGGAGCAGATGAGATGGGAAAAAGAGGAATGGGTTGCATGGACACAGCTGATACAGTGACGGTTGTTTTTCATTCTGATTCATCTGGGTGGTCTAAAAACATTCATTCTGGGTTTTATCTCTTTGATGTGTTCAAACAACCAGCTTTCAAAAAAAAGCATCGTGTGGCCGTAGCTGGGAAAGGAAATTCTCTAATTCACACAGTTTCAACAGCGGGACCTTTTTGTACTCCTCACACAGTGGCAGAAGTGTTCAGGTTGTAACGCCAGCACTGACGAACAGCGCTACTGGGTGAATACAATAACAACACTGGCTCCAGGATTCACAATTAAGGAGAGGAGTGAGTCCTCCAGGACGAAGCCAGCCCGAGGACAGGCTACCAGCAAAGTGAAGGAGACAACTTTCCTTATGTTCTGTTGGCTGACTCGTCTCGCGCTGATTGGCCGACGGAGTCAAAGCGAGCACTGTGAATGGCTGATCGCTTGAACGTCTTCTTGCACTTTGGGAGATTTGCATCGGAGGTGCCACAATCACGGGAAACGATCACGCTGACGTTCTGGAAAACAGTGACACCTTTAACTGTTAATTTCCCCGTTGGTCAAGAAGCACTGTGGTGTTTTTTCTTTTTCTTCAACGCAGGATCCATGATTCCCTTCAGACAAAGCACTAAATTAAAAAAAAAAAAAACAGCTGCAGTGACGCTGATTAAATGAGACTGGAAAAGCCTCCGATGATTCACAGTTTTGCCTCTGTTGCGGACAACGTAGATACTTGAACATCGAACATATGCACAAACATACATGCACATGGAACAAGACACAAGAGCCACAGAGGTATAAGATTAATTATATCCTACATACAATGTCCACAGCTTTGTGGTGTGAAACAGGACCAAAAGCCTTGAATCAGGAGAAACTGAGTACACCTAACTGATGTCTAAACATCCAAAACAGTGAGAATGCTGAGACCGTTTTGGATCATCAGCTTAGCGTGTGTCTACTCAATCTCTCCTGATGAACAACAGACTATGGCGTCGCTCGCTCATCTCAGAGCTAACTGACTGTTGTTTGTAAAACTTCCTCTCTATAAAAATACACAATGCAAGTATTCTACAACAGGTTATCTGAATGCAACCTGGTAGACATACTTGGGCTCCATGATCCCGAGCAATATATAGATAATGGTGTACTGTTCAATTGTTTCTTTGTTTTCTGTCAGTTTTTGTACGGTGTTTTTCAAAGGATTGAGCTCCTGTCAAAAACAAACAAAAAAAAAGTCGATTTGACCAATGGAAACTTAAAAAGTGCTTCCAGATTTTAGACTCATGGCTGCGCACCCTTTCGAGCCTTCCCCCTTCCTTCTTACCCACCTAACATGTGACATGCAACGAAACTCGAAATGGTCGCGTGAGATCATTTGAACTACGTTATATGTCACATGTTTGACGCTTGTGATCTTTTGAGTTACATTGTATGGTATACATGCACTCATGTATTTAATGTTAAAAAGATATTGCATTGTATCCAAGTGCTTTGCCAACACATTAGCTGAAAGTGAAAGGAAGAATCAGTGATTTTCTTGTACAGCTTTTGCATCTGCAAAAAAACAAAAAACAAAAAACAAAACCAAAAAAAAAAGTCATGCGTTGTTTCATGATAATTTGTAATAGGCAGCAATAGGCTGCCTTGGATTGCTATGTACTACTTGTGTATATATGTATGCTGTACCATTTGTCTGCTGTGAAATTTGTTGACTACTCAGCTTATATAAGGGCTTTTTATAGATATAAAAGCAGACTGGGCAATCTGACGTCACTCTGTAACTCAAGACAAATTTCTCTAGAGTTTTGTTTTTATGTTTGTTTTTTTAGGGATGGAGGGATATGAACAGAATTTTCATGCATACAAAATAAAGTTTTGACTAACTGAAATGTCTATAGGCACTCAAACTACATTGGCCCATGTGTCCTGTTTGAATAAATCTTTCAAGAAATATAGCATTCATTTGTTAATCGTACCTGTGTGTATCGGCTGTTTCTTTCTAGGCGAGCTATTGTGCTCGGAAATTATCCCTCTCACACTGTTTGCCACATACCTTGTGGAAAAAACACTTCATTGCTTTCTTTGCTGAGAAAAAGATAAGATTGATTCTGTGTACCATAAAAAGCTGAATCCAGGAGGTAGTTAGCTTAACTTAGCATATAGACAGCAGGCAGTTAGGGAGCCGCTGTCCAATGGCGATAAAATCTGCCTAACAACATCCCTTAATGTCATTTATTATAATGGTGTAGTATGGACTAACCAAAATTTAAGAACGAAATATTTTTATAGTTTATAGCTAACCTTCCTGTTTACGTTAGAAACATGAGACTTTCACCAATCTCCTCAGAGACACTGATTAGCCACAACATTAAACCCACTGGCAGGGAGAATGAATGATACCGATCATCTTCTTCAATGCAATGTCCTGCTGGGAAACCTTGGGTGCTGCCATTTATGTCGACGTTACCTGGACATGTGTCGTCCCCCTAAACACTGTTACAGACCACACAAATGGCAATAGCACTCCCAGATGGCATAGGCCTCCCCCAGCTAGACGGTGCACCCGTCCACACAGTGTTATGCCCCGGTCTAGGGGAACCTTTGACACAACATGAATTTGTGCACCATCAATCTTTCCACTGCAAGAAAGGCCAGCAACCAGTATGCCAAGTTCAAAATGTTTTTTAGTTTTTGATTTTTCAAGTTCAGAGGGAGACATGAGCCAACGTAATAAACAAAAAATACTCTAAATTAACTCTAGCTTCCCTTAATAAAAGAAAATGACATTTAATTAACCTATCTCCTATGAAAAACAAAAAAGGAGAAAAAGGGTTAAAAGAAGATGGGCTTATCCCTCCTACGACTGCTCTATTGCTATTTACAATATTTTACAGGTTTTCACAAAGTTCACAAAAATCCACAGTCCACCGACTACTACTACTACTACTACTGCTACTACTACTACTACTACTACTACTGCTGCTGCTACTACTACTACTACTACTACTACTACTACTACTACTACTACTAGTACTACTACTGCTACTACTGCTGCTGCTGCTGCTGCATCCTCCTACAACACAGACAACAATGCCATGCTGGCGTTTCCTGGTGGTGGCAAGGCTGTCGAGGTGAGGAGACAGAGTGCAGTTGGCGGGCTATTCAAATAGATGAGGGACCCACCCCCTGACCTATCACGTGGCAGTAATCAGGCGAGGCAGCCAATCAGCGGACACCACCTGCTCCTAATTCACTCAAACACACACACACACACACACACACACTATGGGGAGAGAGAGCAATGCAGCAAAACACACAGCAAGAACTGCTCAGAAATGGCTTGAAGTACCTGATAAGGAGCCCAAACCATTGACCTGGCCTCCATACCCCATAGTTACCAATCGGACCAAGCATCTGCTGGATGCACTAGAACAAGCTTAATCACAGATGCCCTACCTTCAACCCACAGGATCCAAAGGATTCACTGAAAACATCCCATTTCCAGACACCACAGATCACCCCCAGAGGTCCATTAACAGAACAGAGCTGTTTTGACTACACAAGAGCAAATATACAATTATTAGGCAGGTGCTTTAATGTTGTGGCTGATCAGTGTAACTCTGAGAAAAATAACTACAACAAACCTTTTTAAATAGAATCTACTCGAAACTTTGTGCTGTTGCTAGTCTACTGACATTTTAATACCAGCTTCACAGATGGAGTCTCAGATTCTGCAGAACGATTGTTGATATTTAGCATATTTAAGACCAATTCTTGCTTTCTATGTGTACACATGGTTCCACAAGGAGTATGCATGTTGTAAATTTTGTCATCCACCCAAGTCAGCGAGGGTCCATACGGACCCCTCAGCGAGTGCCATGTGCAGCCCAAAATCTGTGACAGCACTGACTGTCTGCACGGCAACTGTGCCAACTGTGCATGTGCCAGGAAAAACATGCTGATTAAAACAAATGCTTGTTGTGAAGAGAGACCGTGAGGAGTTTCTCGGCCACTCACACGTTTATAAGTCATCATTAAAATGGTTCAAGTAGTTGCTGCTTACATGCTTTCCATCGGCATACAAGAAGAAGTCCTAATTTTCCTGAAATCCTCCATTAACACAGTGTTGTAGCCCAATCTGTAAGTAACTGCTTTATCCTATAAAAAATGCAACGCTACAGCCTTTTAGAAACATCAACAGGAACCATGTGCATTTTTATGTTTTTGATACGAGGGGTCTGTTTGCCTATTGTCGTATAAATAGAACCATGAAGGTGTACCATGATATATTTGTTTGTTTTTTTTCATAAAAATATGACCTTCTGCCTCAAAATGGCTTAAATGTCACTCTACATTGTTGGTCCCTCCAGAATGCGAAGATCTTCCCCTCCCCTTTTCCACCTGTCCTTCCACTTCTTGCTGCAGCTCAAGCACACCCGCTCATCTACAACTCTGCTCGAAGAACAATTTCTCTATGCTACACGGTGGTAACCTGTAATATTGGAGTTATTCCTTCATATGGGTTTCAACCCAGAAACCGATTCCGAAGTAGAAAAATGATACAGAAGGTTCAGTCCCCAAGCTGACAGGATTAGTTCCTCAGGTTTGTTACATATGAAGCTCCAGACTGTCGGGATCCATCACTATAAGGAAATACTCAGCCACGGTTCAACTGTCTACCATGCTCATGATACGTCTTCTAACATTGAAAGAAGACACGATAAAGAAAATAATTTTCACCCGAGGAGGCTGTTATGTGCCAGAGGGCTGGTTGTGTGTGTGTATGTTCTGCCTCTCCTTCCCCCTCCGTTCTCATTCCCAGGTGCTAATGACCTGATCGGGATCCACCTGGAAGGCTGACTTCCACCTGTCGAGCTGGCCAATCGGGGGTGATGTGCTGCAGCTTAAAACCAGGCCCAGTGTCAGATCAGAAGAGCTGCCATTTTGACCGCATGTTGCTTTGTCTGTGAGACTTGTGTATTGTTTGCTGTAAACTTGGAAGTACGTTTCTGTGGTGGTGAGACTGGGACTTTAGGTAAGGGGTACCCTGCATTATACAGCACGTAGGGAATTTTGTTAGACACACTAGAGTTATTGGTTGGTGCCACCTATGTATTTATTTCAAAGCTCTGTTTGCAGAGAAGTAAGTTAGGTCTTTTGATTGGGCTTGCTTTGTGATATAAGAGGAGTCAGTCAGGCCTTGTTTTGTTTTCTTACTTTCATTTGTTTGGCACCACCACTTCGTCCCATTCCTCCCAATTCTTTTGTGAACCTTTGTTGCACATTTGTGTCGAAGCACTGCCAAAATAAAACTCAATTTTATTTCCACCTCACAATGGCTCCTAGGCTCCAGCCCCCCCACGACCCTAATGAGGATTAAGCGGTGTATAGATAATGGATGGATGGACAATGGCTCCTGCATATCTCCTGGTTGATGTGTTGCTCTCCTCATGTCAAGAGGGGACGTAACAGGCTTTATAATGGATTACTATCACTCACTATGTTTAAATAACCAAGAACATATAATGTGATGTAATTTCGAGGCATCCTCAGGACATACCTGTGATGGCGGAAAATGCTTCAAATTGTGAATAGCAAACATTAGTTTTCACAAATTCCCGGGTGAAAAAATGTTATCATAAACATCATTTGCTATTCATCAGGCTCACTGTGGTTTGTCACAAAGCATTTGGGGGGGGGGACTCAACAAAAGACTAAATTATAGCACTTCATCACGAAATAACCCCCAAAAGCACTGACTGTCATAGACTGATGATATAAATAAGTACAGGATTATACAAGTATGAAGGTTTCCCCCAAAATTTTCCTAATTAATTGGTTGTGACAAGAGCACTCATGGCAGCGCTAGCGAGGAAAGCGCCACGTCCTACGAGCAACAGCCCAAAAGATCCGCTTCAAGCTCTCATATGACCTAGTTTGGAGTTCCCAAGCGTGACTCCCCGCAGAGCGCACTCTCAGGTTTAGAGAAATTCACAAAAAAAAAACAACAAAAAAATGTGAATGCTGAGCGAAGGAACCCCTATTTTCCCCTCATCCTCTCACATTAGGTAGCCAGCTCGTGGGAAGGGGGCAGCTCTTTCTGTCTCTTGCTCTTTCTCTTGCATTACTTCTTCGTCGTACACAGCCTGAAGTCTGGGTCTCCCAAAAGAAGCGTGTTGCCATTTAATATGTTCTGACATCATCTGGGATGTGATTGGATGTGTTCCCTGTGGGTTACGAGCGAGCTGGCAGCGTGTTTTAGAGCCCTTAAGTGTGTGATGTCACCCGACCGCACGTAAAAAAAAATAAAAAATTTAGAATATAATAGAATGCTTTATTGGGGTAAATTTACACGCCACAGCAGCTTCCAAAAATATAGAAAGTACAAGAAAATAACAGTAATTAATTAAATAATGAAGTAATATGCATCCTGGTGTCGGCACACAGCAGGTCCAAGGCCCACCGTCTCCGGCTGGGCAGTCCACATGCTGGCTGAATATGGGGAGAGCGTTAGAGAGCGATGTGTGATTAAAGTCTCCTGAGATGACGATCAGAGACTGAGGGTGTGATGTTGAACTATGGCGTATGGAACTATGGAGTTCACAGGCCGCAGCAGCATCAGCCGGGGGGGGGGTGTAAACTGTAATCGCCTGCACATGCAAAAACTCCCTTGTCAGGTAAAATGGCCGCAAACCACAGCCGCCAGCAGTTCAACATCCGTCATGCAACACCACTCTTTAACTCCAACGTGCCCAGCATTACACCAGCTCTCATTCATATACATGGCGAGGCCCCAGCGTTGGGGTTCTAGTCTAGAACCTTTGTTTTGGTAGTTTTATTTCCTGTGTGTGTTTTTGTCGTGCTGCTGTGTGCTTTGCATTGTCAGGCTGGGCGGGGCGAGGTGGACTCAGTCGCTCTCCACCGCACCTGTCCCTCATCACAATCAGCGCTGCTCTTCATTTGCTTAAGTTGGGTTCTCCTGTGATGCAGCGCCAGAGGATTCACTCCACTTAGAGCAGTAGATCGGCCACAATTAGCTCTCGAGTTCTTGTGCTTATTAGTCATATTTGTAAACTTAGTCTCTCGTTTTCCTCGCCTTCCTCAGAGCCTCCTTAGCCTGACGTCCTCCCAGCCGTCATGAGTCAGCCACCAGCAGCAGCCCTTCGGTTCTCCCCTCCACTGGTTTCACGTGCCTCAAGCACCTTCCCCCCGGAGCACTGGTGCATATCACTGGAGTCCCTGGATACCCTCTCACCTCCTCCACCAAGATCAGCGTGCACCTGCACTCCCCCCTCCTGCTTCCTTGGTGTCCTCACACAATAAACCTTCTTATATTTGTTACCTGTCTCCCTTGTCGCATTCTAGGTCCACTTCCTACAAATTAGGAGCTCTCTCCTAACACCCAGCCTTTCTTCTTACCACTCGAAATCCATCCAAAGTTACGAGCGAGTCCGGAGTGACTTCATTCAGCCATGACTCCATGACCAACATAAGGCTGCACTCCTGATACTCCCACTGCAGCTGGGTCAGTGCTGTTAGCTGTTAGCTCTTCCACCCATTAGGCAGAGACCTCACGTTTCCATGATGATGGACGGACGGACGGCTTGTAGCGTCTCCTCTTCTCCCGACGCTTCACTCTTGTCCTGCATCCCCTCTTCCTCCAGCTCATCGAGGATATCCAGTCTCTCCCACGACGGTAGCTTGGCCTGGCTCAGCGCCAACAACTGTTCATGAGTGTAGAAACAATAGAGCCATGGCTCAACGGTTCAACGGACCCCAAAAACTCGCGAAAAAAGCGAAGAACAGACCAACAAAAAAGCCATCTGCATCTCCACTGTTCCCGTACAAATGTACAGCTGTGTGAAATTAAAATATTTAAACGATCGAAGAAAAATCAAAGTAAATAGCTAAAAACACAGAACGTAGGAAGCAGCAGCTACAACTGGCTGCCACTCTCGCGGTGCCATATCAACAATTTTTCTCCTGTCAAATGACCAGTCCCTTTTTTGCTTGAGTAACGCTCGAGCTTGATGAATTAGGAATGAATTAAAAAGCAGGTTTAGTAAATTGAGCACAGTGAAAGAGACAATGCCCATTTATTGCAGGAATCAGCATCAAGTGTTTATCACAAAGGGAAATCTGATCTGCCCACTTCATTTAAATGTGTACTTGGTGTATTCCTCAAATCCACTTCAGAACATCGGAGTGAATTTCCTTTCAACCCGCTGCTCACGGTAAACATCTTTCAAATGAAAAAGTTAATTAGTTTTGACACCGATAATATGATTGGCCATTTATTCCAGAATGAAGACATGCTGTAAATGAGGCCTTTTGTTATTTTTGACCCGGAGAGATGTTACAGTGCATAAAGCGGATTAAAGAAACAAAAGAGAACGACGAGCACATTACAACATACGGTGAGTAATACTCTAACAAGATCACGATGTCTTAATATTGCCTATGCGTACACATAAATAAGAATAGCTAATGCTGTCCTTTAAGTGCATGGCCAAAAGAAATAGAGCAAAATAAGCATATATAACGTGCAAAAAGTACAGAGTTATTGTACGATCCAGCTGAGAGGCACAGCAGGATGCGTGGTACATCGCTGGGGGAAAGCACTGGAATGCTTCTAGCTTTATGGCGAGGCATTTTTGATATATATAT
The DNA here is from genome assembly GCF_000690725.1 of Stegastes partitus. NCBI lineage: Eukaryota > Metazoa > Chordata > Actinopteri > Pomacentridae > Stegastes > Stegastes partitus. The sequence continues at coordinate 266,113 of NW_007578266.1, forward strand.
TTTTTTTAACATAGCATTCTCTATGATGATGAAGTGCATCCCTGCTCCTGCTACTCCCACAGGCTTGAAAGCCTTTGCCATTTTCGAATTCAAAGTGCTTTTAACCCTTGTGTGGTGTTCAGATATGTGAGACACATTTTTAGTGTTTGGTAAAAGAAATACAAACTACTTTTTTCAACCTCAGATATATAGTTAACAGTATAAACCCACCTTCACCAGTATAACCCCACCACTGCACACATATCTAATCATCTGTCAGTTCAAGTTTAGGGTTCACATGTCCCTGATGTCCCACATTTGGAAAATAAAACAGGCGTGGTGTTCATAAGTAAGCTGCACAGGGAGGTGAGAATCTGGGATCAGGAGGAGGAAAAAGCAGAATCGATTATAATGGAAACAAAGGAGGAGAAAAGAATTTCAAAGAAGCCTTTACTGATCTTTGGTAATATTCTCTAACATTTTTGAGTTTATCTAAATAAGATGGTAGCCAGTGTGAAAAAAAAATAAAAATCTCGTTGTACATGTCAGTATGTATGACGTTCCATTTTTCTTGCTGATTCCGGACAGCGAGCTTCAATCAAATCATGAAAAATCTTTTTATTTGAGATACAGATATATATGTTGAACTATGATTTAATAGTTGTTTCCTTACAAATAGGACATGTTATACCCAAAAACAAATTGGATTATTATTAATAAATGTTATCTAGCAGAAGTAAATGACAATTAATAACCCTGAATTGAGCATAAATTCTGTTTACATTGATGTAAAGTTGCCATATGTCTGAAACTGAAACTCTATAATAATAACAATAATAACAATAATAATAATAATAATAATAATAATATATGTGCCAGTTGCTCTATGCTCTATTTTTTGGGAATGCGGCTACAGAACAAAGATAAGCATCAGATAGAAGAAGCCTGCAGCCCCAAGCACAAGACTAGTTTTAAACACTGGAAACAGCTGTCCAAAGATGAACCGTGGGTTTTTCTATGCGTGTGTGTGTGTGTGTGTGTGTGTGTGTGTGTGTGTGTGTGTGTGTGTGNGTGTGTGTGTGTGTGTGTGTGTGTGTGTGTGTGTGTGTGTGGGTGTGTGTGCATGCAGGGCAGGGCAGTGGGAATCATCTCCAGCTGTCATAGATGTCACAGTTCATTTGTGTGTCTCAAGGGTTTGGACCAAATCCATCACAGGGAGCAAAAAGCAAAATGCCACAAACCATGTCCACAATAATTCTCTCTCTCTCTCTCTCTCTCTCTCTCTCTCTCTCTCTCTCTCTCTCTCTCCCTCACCCATGGCAGCCATCCTGGGGCTCAGTACCAGTGTATAAATGTTCTTATTCAGGTCACAGGATACTGGAATATTGCATTACCATTACTTATTCAGCTGTCGCGCTAATGCGAACGTGGGAAACTCCGCATTCTAGCAGAAAGAAAAAGAAGAATCCTATCAGCGACTCCTTTTTTCACAGCAGACATTCTGAGTGGTCACAGTGGAGAAAGCGCAGGTGTTACTAATATTCTGCACAGTTCACATTGTCAGTAAACCGTGACAACACAGGGACCGTGAAACTGAAGCAAGTAAATGGGATTCAGTTGTCATTCTTCATCCGGAAGTGTGTTTTTAATGCAGTTTATCTCTTTGTCAGTCAGTGGGATTATGCAAAATCTACTGAGGTAAACTTTTACAAAATGTGCTGCAGAAGTGGATCATGGGCAAAAAAGGAACCAGATAAATGTTGGTGTGGATATGGATCACTTTACATAAATCTGTTATAACTAGACATTAGAGGACTTTACTATCCGGGTCAATTTCCAGCTTTATGTTTAAACCTGTACTTTTCCTATTGTGACACATTAAAATGCCTTCTGGGAAAAACACAGAGCCAGTTCAACAACTTGGTTAATGTCTTCTGAGCTATCATCATATGCATCCAGAACACATTCATGCATCTTGTGCTGTTAAAGTTTTAGCATTGGTTATTTTAAAGTGACGCCAATTAATATTTTTATACCAGCCAGGACTGTGTGAAACATAAAAGTCGTTCCAAAGAGAGACAAATTCAAAGTGATTTTTCACCTGGCTCTACAGTTCCCATCTACTCAACAGAGCATTTTAGCATCTTTCAGCTCATTGTTGTGGTTTTACAGCCTGCAACTTCACTGTTTTGCTTCATTCTTACCACTTTGATCAATGTAGGTTCCAGCGAGAAACATCCCTACAAAGAATTTAATTTAGCATTTACGTCTTCCTGTTAGTAAGAATGTGAATAATACGGATAAGAAAAGAAATAAAAAGTTGTCGCTGCTGCCTGTTTTCATCACCATAGAGCAGTGGTTCTCAAATGTTTTCTGTCAGGCCCCCCTTCGGAGGACAAAAATCTTTCGGGTCCCCCGTTGCCTTAACTAGTCAAATTTACAAATTTCCAGATTAACTTTTCCAATTAGTCATTGGTGGCACCAGCTCATGATCTGGTCGCCCCACTCCCTTATTTTGGTTCAGCATTGCCACAGCTATTAATGCACCATGCTTGCTGATGAATAGTTGTTTTTGCATAACTTAGTTATGTTGCAATGATTTTCAGTGATACAGGACTAGATATTTGTAAAATGTTTTAACCCTACATCTTACCAATGTTCCCTGAACGCCTCACATGCTGCTCCAGTAGATGCTACCAGGTGGCTGCAGTGCAGCTCCTCTGACAGGGGGAGCTGCACTGGAAAGTTTCCTATTGGCAGCATTTTTAGCAGACTTTTCTACAAACTGAGCACGTTTTAAATGTGGATACAGCTGGCCATCCTGTTTTTAGAAAAACTGTGATCACTGTTAAAATTTGAATCTGAAGGGTGCCACACACTTTGAGAAACACTGGCATAGAGGATGGTTGCAATCCAGATTGTTCAGCAGGCCAGGTCATCTTTTTAGTCACGTCGCTACTCATCAATTGATAATGAAGAGAAATTACATTTTAATTTTTATTTTTAATTTACATTCTCATCACAAATTAGCAATGAGCAGTAGCGGCATGTCTGTCTTCTTCTTTCTGTAGTCCACAATAATCTCCTTTGTTTTGGTTGTGTTGAGGATCAAGTTGTTTTGTTGACACCACACTGACAGTTTTAGGAGATGGTGGAGACCAAACTAGAGCTAAAAATAGAATGAGTGCTGTACTTATATTTGCCTTGTGCCCAGAGATATGGCTGGAAAATGAATACAAATAATGTTAATGTGTTTACATGCTGTTTGTGGATCACAAATGACCAAACTATCAAAAAACACACGTTTAAAGCACCCCAGCTAAATCCTTTGAAAACTAATCATACTGCAAGCTGCAGGTTGTAGAAAAGTAGATCAATGCATTCTGAAGGTGAAAAAGACTAAAAATACAGAGGCATAAATGCAGTAACAAGGCCAATTAATCCCTTTCACTGTTGATGGATAGTCAGATAAAGTTGCTCCGAAAGAGAGGAAGAGGGAATCAAGACACATTTAGTGCCGCGCAGTGTGTCCAGCCAAAAATATTCTGCTCATTGCAATGTGGTGGCAGCACACTGGCATTTTACCAGCCCACCTTTGTGCATCCTACCAATGAATGGAATTTAACCAGCACCTGGCGAAACCTGATAAGACAGGAGCTGCCAGTCACTGTAGCTGATAATGACGGCACACAAAACCAAATGAATGAAGAAGAAGAAAAAAAAAGAACGCCAAAAGGCCAGAGATGGAGACTAAGGAAGGCGAAAGGAGGAAGAAAAAAAGAGAGGTGGAAAATCCTCCCTCTCTGTAGAAATAATGTCAAAAAAACAGAATGATCGCAAGAATGAAACTGTGCCAGATAATACCCGGAGAAGAAAGGAAGAACAAAAGAAATGTGAGAGAAAAGGGAGATGACATTTCCAGCTGCACTGAGAGGGAAGAGGCGAGAGGCACGCTGCACAACTAACAGAATGTAACATCAGCTGTGGAAAGAGACAAAGAGATGGACCAGCGGAGGTGAGAAGACACAGATTTAAGTCAGGTGTTGCAGGAGAAAGACAGACAACCAGAGTGAGCAGCAGGAGTGTGGAGGTTAATCCAGCTAATGCTCTGGTCGACTGGGGAGTTCGCAGCTGGAGACGGGGCTGTGGAGAGCCGAGGAAGTGCTGAGCCTGGTGGTACAATGGACCAAGTGAGACCCAGAAGCCTGTGGATTTTGTTTTCATTTCCAAGTCAATTAAGCTGCAGTGTCCCATCTCACTATTTTAACCCTTGCATAACTCTTTATATTATAAATATGACGATTTTGCTTGTGTTTCCAGTGGTTGTGTCAGGATTCATGTCCTGTTAGTCATTGCTCTGGGTACGGAAACACAACAGAAATAGAACAGCTGAATAAGCGTGAACGCAAAGTATCAAAGACGAAACAAAGGGTGAGATGTGTGCAGGGCAGGGCTTCATGATCACAGGGGTGCTGGTGTGACAACGCATATCATCATCCGTCAATTCATGTGCATGTGTGAATGAATGAGGACACACAGCGGAGCACGCTAACATGGGCTTATATTCACACATATATTCACTACTCTTTTATTCATACAATATGCATTCATTAGCATATTATTTCCCTCTTTCACATTGCTCCGCACCCCAAAGACATCGCTCGCGTTCTTTCTTGCTCTATAGTCTTCAATCAATAAATTCTTTCTGAGAGAAGCTCACACATATAGCACACCTACACACACACACACACACACACACACACACAAGCGCATCTGCAGCTCTGCAGGCTTGGCCAGCAACAGCTCCATCAATCTGGTCAGCTCTCTGTCTGCAACCAGCTGTCAACAC
>NW_007578266.1:272560-369614 GCF_000690725.1 Stegastes partitus
ATATTTACACCGATGCTCTATTTCAAAGTCTGCTTCAAACACATGATGGAGAAATAGATCTAATTTATGAACGCTGTGGTCAAGGTTTGATAAAAGGAAAGATCATAATTTGTTACTTTGAGTTAAAACAACTGCTGCATTGAGTTAAGACAATCTTCATGTAAACATCGACAACAGACCAAGAACCCTCAGTTTGTCAGGAGTTGTGATTATTTCATCCCAAAAATAAGCCCTCCTGTCAACAGTCTCATGAACACTACATATATATATATATTGTGCACCCATCCATCCACCCCGACCTCCTCCCAAAGCAGACATTGCTGCGTTTGAATAATGCAGCAAGAAGAGTTTGTGACATTTTTGTACTACTGTTATTGAGGTAAAATTGATTTTCCATTCGAGTGCACAGTGACAGTCTAGTCCCAGTCGGTTACTCGGTATATAGAAACTATTTACACTCTAGTTTGTTTACTGTAAGACATTAGCATATATTTGAAACCATATGAATATGTGTGATAAGGACACAAATAATTGTAGAGAGACATTTTCAAAAAAGCACACAACTGAGGAAGCTACCTAAATCCCCGCTGTAATGGTGGATAATAGCTGTGAAGGTTCTATAGTAGTACGAGTGTGGAGAAGTTTGGAAAGAGGGAAAAAGGAATCTTGAAATGAAGAGAAAAAAGTAAGAACAAAGAGAGCAAAAGGCAGAAGAAGCCAGGACAACAAGTGAAATGAATAGAGGAAGAAAAAAGGTAGACAAAGATCAGGTGAAAGATAGAGATCGAGAACAAAGAGAGTTCCACAGAGATCGCAGCGCTATTAGATGGATGCTCTCCATCAATCTGCTGCGTCCACTGCTTCATAAACTCAATTAAACCGCAGGCCTCCCGAGTAGAAGCACTCTCTTACTCCATCTATCTATCCAGATCTCGCTCTCCATCCCTCCCCTCTCTAATCTGGTGGGAAATCTACTGGCTTGTGCCACTAATTCTCTGCCCTTTTCCTCTTCAACAACACGCCACGCCTCAGTTGTCAGAGGATATATAACAAAAAGGAAATTAAAAATATCTCCACTGCGCATAGATCATCTACTCAACGGCTTCCGTTGACCTCATTTATCAAGACTTGATGTAAAAAAAAACAGGTCCAGGCTTCGCAGTGCTTCATCTTAATTTCTTTGATAGTTTTCTGTCAAAAAAAACGAAACAAATGTCTTTTACGGCCAAGTTTATTTCCGCCGCGACGAATCAAACTCCACTTGACATCAACGACAGGACAACAGGGATGTAAAAGAAAGAAAAACACAGAGACACTTCATAAAACGCTGACAAGTCGCCCAATCAATAGCTCTCCCTTAAAGAGGAAATGATGGGAGATGGAGAGATGGGCGGCAGACAGCACATAAAACCTGATGGATAGATAGAGCCAAGACCTACTGCACAAAATTAATTAAACTTAAGGAAATTCATGGTGATTGGACACATCCATAATTACTCTAGCTTGATGTGTGTGTGTGTGTGTGTGTGTGTGTGCGTGTGTGTGTGTGAAACGTTATCACTTGTACAGAGAAAAAAAAAGGGTTGTGTGCAGCTGAAAATTGAATGTAGTGTGTCTTCTCTGATGAGTGCTCTTCTAAATTAACTCTTTGGAAGTGAAGCACCTCATTCCCCATCAGTAATTCAGCCAGTAAACCAGTCAGTCATCAGGTAGTGAAACCAGGCCACCCTCTCTGTCTGGTAGTCAGTCACTCTGACCTGATGGAGAAATCAACCACAGTTAATCAGTGAGTGTCTTGCCGGAGGCATCTTTGACCATATGTTAGCGTTTATTCCTCCAGTAAAGCCTTGCTGAGTGTGCTTCCGCAGCACAGTCTGGCTTCGCATTCATGCTGCGCCGCTACCTGCTGACCAACTGGGAGTTTCTGTTCTCGTATTCTTGTGGTTGCTAGTAAAATCTCAGTAGTTCCAGTTGACCTCCATGACTTTGAGTCGTGCATGGCTTTAAGGGATGTCAGTCTGGTCCACAGAGGATGACTCTTACTGAATACTGATTATTCTCCCATTAGCTCTTTTTTTTTAACCTATCCTGTGAAATAGCTTGACATATTGTATACGAGATGGATTGGTGAGGACATTCAGATAATAAATCCCAATGACTTCCAAGAGTTCCTTCAGTTTTCATCTGGCGTCATTATCAAATCAGAGTGTTATTTTGTCATTTGGGATCACAGCTGCAAAAGTAACTCCCTCATCTTCAGTCTTTGCTCTGTTTTTGGGAATCTGTGCAGCCTTAGAGACACTAAATGGTAATCAATAAAGAACTGCTCCTTCAAATCAACAGCTGCTTTAGGCAGAAATAACATTTTGCAACCTTAAAAGCACCGAGGTGAGATTTGGAATCTTCACCTAATTAGCTTTATTGACAGTAATTTTGACCTAAAGTAATTAAAAGAATAATAAATAGGTAGAATGAGTTCAGATTAAGGGCTACAGGTTGTTGTGATTAAGGGTAACACATACGTAAAACTGGAAATGAACCCAAATGTAGTTAAATGCTTGTTTTAAATGACTGCTTCTCTCTTTATACTTGATTTATATAAAGACCTGATGCTCACATGTTGGGTTAACCCACAGAGCAATTCCGTACTAATAATTAGTGAGCAATCACACGGTGATCATAATTGAATCCTGCCACTCTCCATCACTGCTCTCTTAGTGTCACTTTGAACTAATATGCCTCCACTGTAGTCTCTCACCACTGCAGGAGCAGCAATTTTTCCACTCAATTACTACCATTTATCTGCTTCGTCTGAAGCTTTTATGTTCCTTCTCCTCAATAACTAACCTGTCGCCTACAGTGACTCATTGAAATGGTTCTTCTACGGTGAAGAGCTGAACGATTGACAGAAATAAATGTGCTGTTTTTTTTGTTGTTTTTTTTCCAACAAGTCATGAGTCAAATATAGCAACTGATGTTTCCGGTACTCTCTCCAATGTTGAGAGTTTGTTGAGGCCACCAGATTCTTCCTATTTAGATTGTACTTAACTAGAATCAAACACATTTAGACTATAAAATGAAAAAACTAGTCTGTATTTATTCATCTAATGACTGCAACTGAAATACACAATGTTATATTTTCTGTTCCTTTCACACTGTTTTCATAAATCCTTCACATTTGTCCCCTCTTATCATAAATTTGATAGCACCCAACTAATATACTGGCCCGCTGATACAACTGGCAGATGTTGGCCTTTCATAAATATATTGTATTTTCATATGTTGTCCAGTGTGTGCCAATAAAACTTTTTTTCCCCTATATTTACAGAAGATGATGATATTTTAGAAATGGTGTCATCCCATAATTTGTCGACCAGAACAGCTCCATTGTTTACAACATTGTCAGCACTGTCTGTAGTGCATGTACAGTACATCACAGCTGAGCAGATGCTGGTGCAGAGTCAAGCGGTGGCTTCACAGTAAGTAGCTAACTAGTTTGTGTAGCACATTGCTGGAAAGGCAACGGCATTTTTCCTTTTCAGGACAACTGTAAAAGCATATATAAAGAATACTGGCCAATATATTTACATCAGACTGTTTTCTTCACTGTCAAAAAATCAGTATTGGCATCTACCCCAAAGTCAAATATCAGTCAGGCTCAGCTAAAAAAAACTTAGAGTTTGCAAATACTGGATTTACAAAAAAATGTTTTTTTTAAAATCAAAATGTATGTAATGTAAGGGCTGCAAGGTGGTGCAGTTGGTAGCACTGTTGCCTCGCAGCAAGAAGGTTGCCGGTTCGCGTCGGAATCTTTCTGCGTGGAGTTTGCATGTTCTCCCCGTGCAGCGTGGGTTCTCTCTGGGTTCTCCGGCTTCCTCCCACAAGGTCCAAAAACATGTTGAGGTTAATTGTTAATTGATTCTAAATTGTCCGTAGGTGTGAATGTGAGTGTGCTTGGTTGTCTGTCTCTAAGTGTAGCCCTGTGATAGACTGGTGACCTGTCCAGAGTGTCCCCTGCCTTCGCCCTAAGTCGGCTGGGATAGACTCCAGTCCCCCCGCGACCCTAATGAGGATTAAGCGGTGTATAGATAATGGATGAACCCGCAGAAAATGATCCCCCTAGTCAAAATGACAACAGACAGGAAAGTTAATTTGTGAACACAGTGGCACATTTAGCAGCTAGAGACCCAGATATTTCACTCAGGAGTTGGTAGAGACCCAAACTGAGGTTAAAGACATTAATGTTGAACTCAGTTCACTGAATACAACTTTGCATGAATGCTGATGTTGCTTAAAGTCATAATTTATCAAAGCTGTTGGTGCACATTGGTGCCAAGAGGCCAAAAAGTGAACTATCACTACTCCATCCATTCAGCATTATAAAGACAGTTTGCATGATTCCAGATTTTCCTTCAAGGTTGGATTTGGAGTAACTCACAGCACAATTGTTTTCTTCACACTTTTTTTTTCTCACCTGCAAGAAGTTGTTTTTACTTCTTTCTCTCTGCTCTCTCTGAGGACAAAGCATGCAATATAAATGATCGTGAGTTAGGTTTAAACACATCATAGCTTTATCTTACTGTTAAAAAACAACAACAACATCACTTTATCCAAGAATGCATCGGGAAGCTTTAGTCTCTGTCTATAATATATTATACCGAAGCCTATGTTGTTTAGCGAGCGTTCCCTGTAAGGTTACAAAACATTAGTTATAAGGTCAATGACTGTAGGCGCATAATAAATCATCTTCCGCATTTCTTCCACACATTTTCCATTCAGAGCGGTGTCTTATTTAATGCTATGTCAGATTAGATTTACATTTAGATTCACAAAGTGCCATTGTCCTTATTTCCCATGCAGGTCCCTCCTTTTAATCAGCCACACTTGGCAATGCATCTGGCACCTGTGAGCAGCAGCATTAATTTATTACACTCCACTTTGCCGTTAGTTGGCCTGCCTCTCCCCGTGCGCCACGACCGACAATCCAATCCCATTCACTTGACTTGAAATCAATTCAGTCCTACTGTCTTTGTGATTGCTGAAAGAGAAACAATAATGCCGGGGCTTTCAAGCACATAATCAACATTGTTTGCGGGACTAAATGAATCCCATCCACTCTCGTAGCGGAGAATTGGGGATTAAAGATTGTAATCATGCAGAATAGTCTGACACTCTGCACTCCTCCAGGGTTGATAACTAATGAATAACAGGCTATTATATAAGTTAATGTTCGTGTTAGTAGTGAGGTGGAGTAGCAGAGGAATATGTACCTGCTTCTTAGTTATTCTCTCTTTTCTAGGGAGAGGACTCGGGCTGAGTTCGTCTCTATCACTGCTTTTCTGCCTTTCTCTCTATCTTTTGTGTGAGGGTAGGTAGGTGGTGAGTATCTGCTGTTTTTGGGGTCAGCTTGAGAGGATCTGACTGCTGTGTTGAGCTGAGTCTGGCTCCAATTAAAACAACAACACTTGACAGCACCAAAATACAAAGTCAGAGATACGGCAGCTCAGTATTATCCCCACCGTCCAGTTCTCTCTCCTTCTTTTTTCTTTCCCTTCTCTGTGATCGATCCGTCGCGATCTTGGTTGGGAGGTGTCTTGAGGCACCTTGTTATTGATTCTATATAAATAAAATTTAATTTAATTGAAATGGCACATTGCAGCGGCAGACAGCAGCAGCGGTTGCGAAAGAAACATGGATTTAGTTAGATGGGAATGTATGGAACCGGGTTGATCAAAGCTTAAGGGAGATGCAACATGCAGTAAAAGCAGATGGAGCAAAACAACAAAGAAAATTAGAATTAAAACAAACAACAACAAAAAAACATGTGGAAAGCATAGCATAAATGCAAACACGTAGATGTAGCATAGAGATTTGAATCTGATCAATACTGGCTTTGTTTATTTATGTATGTAAGTCTCTATCCCCTCTAGTCAGTTTCTTTGTGTGTCTCTCGTTAATTCTGTTTGTGTCCCCCTTCTCCTCGTTCGCTTGACTCAGCTCTCTTTTTCTGCTTTGTGCTTCTGTATCTTTTGCTCACTGCCCTGTCATTTAGTTGCTCAGGGCTATGTGTTTCAGCTCGTAAGTAAAGTCAACTGTACAGACTCAGCTCTCTGTAGCTCTCTGACTCTTTGCTGAGAAAAACATCCAAACTTTCCACGGACCCAGCTCGAAAATCCATCAGTTCTGAGTAAGTACACCACAGTTTCAATTAACTTCAGGTACTTCAGCTGTGTGAACTGACTGCTTCCAAACAGAGATTGCCCCATCATGGCTCAGTAATCTAAAGAACTGTCAAGCACAAGAGTGCTCCACAGGTTTAGTCTTTTTTTATTTAGTATCCCACTGTGTAGTCTTGTATATTGTAATATCAGACAGAAAGCTAACATTAGTGACTCTGTCCTGTTTGATTTGTTGAAGTTTACGCTATGCTCAAATGTGAGCCAACTTCAGCTTGAGGTTGTGCCAAACCAAAATATGTAACAGGAACACTGGACTATGAAGCAATAATGCTGTGTAACTGTGAGATACTTGAGTTTTTTAGCAGCTACTCTTGTGGCAGGACTTGTCGCCCCAGCACCATGGAAAACAACTACAGCTTTGAGTGCATATTAATCGAAGTCATGATAATTTCCTAATCATAGCTAAGTTGGTTTGGTGCCCAAACTGAAGCAAGTATTTTTATTATTTTTATTATTTTATTAATTTTATTATTCTGTCTAGATGGGCTTGAAGGACAAGAAGCGCAGTGCTCTTAACCCATGTGTGAGCACTCTGCCACGTAAAGTTGTGGACTTTGAGTTGCTGTCAATGTACACGCGCAAAAATCTTTGTTTTTCTTTTTTTGTGTGTGTCATGCTCATGTTTTGAACTGTTCAAAAAAGTTTAAAAGAATTAAAAGGTTAAAATGGCTATTGTCTTTGTTTCTTATTTTTATTGAGCAGACCAAAAGCATGTTTGTAAGAGTAAAAAACTGAAAAATCACAGTCAAGTAAAATTTGCAATATGTTACAGTAAATTACTGGCTACTAAATTACATTGTTTACATGTGAAATTACTGTGAAAGTAATGCAATTAGTAGCCAGTAATTTACACCAAAAACTTCTACAGTGCAGCTTTTATTGTGAAACGTCTTGGACAAACATAAGTGCTACACATTTTAGTGAGAGATTGCATTGACCACACGAGTCAGTCACAAGTCATCGTAAAAACCTTTTTTCTATCATAAAAAGTGAAGCATGCTATATGAGGCGCCAACAAGCTTTGGGTTCAACAAGCTGATGAACTACAACATCCTCGGTTTTATTTTTGAAGGGATTCTTGGATGCACCTCTTTCCCTTTAGTTGCTCCACTGTTGTAAAGGTAATAATACTCTAAAGAAAAATCTATTTTTTACCTTGTTTGCGTGTTCAAATTGTGGTTTTTATATGCGGGAGGACACATCATGACTGAAATAAACTGTCATTTCCACCTTTAAACTGCAGTGTACTGATGACAGTTTAAAAAAAACATCTATTTTGAGCGTTTAATACACAACAAACCCAAAGAACCAATCTTGTCAACTTGCAGAGTTGTGCTTCATATATCTTAATTTTTTAGAACTGGTTCCAATTTCCAATATATATGGTTGAATTACTCCAATAACTTACTTTTGTAGTGTTTGTTAAGTTGTAGATGATGTTACGTCCCCTTTTAACAAGACGAAGGCAACGTACCAACCAAAAGATAAGCGGGAGTCATTGTGAGGTGTAAACAAAAATTTTATTTCAACACTGCTCCAACAAAAAAGGTGTATAAAGGTTCACATAAAGAGGTGGGAGGAATGGGACAAGGTGGTGGTGCCAAACAATTGAAGGTAAGAAAACAAAACAAGGCCTGGTTAACTCTTCTTATATAACAAATCAAACGCAAACAAAAGACTTAACTAACTTTTCTACAAAACCAAGCTTTGCAATAAATACATAGGTGGCACCAACCAATAACCCTAGTGTGTATAACAAAAATTTCCTACATGCTGAAAAGTGTAGGATACCCAACTTACCTAACATCTCAACCTCACCACCACAAAAACATACGTCCACATTTCCAGTAAGCAAACACAAGTCTCTCAGACAAAGCACCATGCGGCCATGACAGCAGCTAACACACCACATCTGATTGGCCAGCTCGACAGGTGGGAATCAGCTTTCCAGGTGGATCCACTCAGGTCATTAGCACCTGGGAATGAGACAGAAAGGACGGAGGTTAAAAATGAGATTCCTTTAATCTACCTTTATTTTTTCTTCTGAAATTCAGGACCCATTCCTTCGGTACCTGCTCAACAGGAACTCCTCTCCTGTTGATTGTGTATGGGGGATACACGCTTTTCAGGCCATTATGTGCGAGGTCCACGGAAGTTGAAGCCACAACCTTAAAAAATCACATCAAAGCCTCTGTTCCCGGGGGTTTGGCGCTGTGCGAGAATCGAAAGTTTGACAGGCCAACAACAGTAAACTGACGGGGAGTTAGAGAAGGGTCACTTCTCAGACTGAAAATGTGTTTTGGCTGCATAGCAAAATGTTTTTTTTAATCTTGTCAGTTGAAAAGTGTCAAAACCTTGGCAGTGTGGAAATGCATTCTTCATGAGTGAAGAGAAATGTCTCGGAAAAGATGAGGCAAGCGTTTTTTTTTTTCTTTGTGAAATTAATTTTTCATGTCAGGACGATCATCACTAGGTCTGTCGGTGACTTGATCAAAAGATGTTCTTTGGATGAATGCTTGCGTGGCTCACTGTGGTAAGAGGATTACAGCTCAGGAATCTACATATGAGACTTGTGTGACTGTAGCAATGTAACCACACTTTTAGAGATGGAAATGCCCTCACTTACTTTAAAGGACTTCTGTACTCAAAAGAATCTTGAGTATCCAAATGGGACATATGTTCTCAAAGTTGTTTAACGTCACAACTAGTCGGTTCATCATTTCTAATGCATTATTTGCCTCCAACAGCAAGAACTTCCCGTCTCACTTCTGCTGTTTTTCACCTTTCTCTATTTCTGTCATCTGGGGACGCTTCATCGCGTCTGCCAATCTTTAACTGACTTTTTCTCTTTTTCGTCATGTACCTCCACTTACTTCCTCACTGCTTTGTGGAAGTCGCTGTCTGTCACCGTCCCCATGTGTGACACCCAGCCTTCCCCATAATTTCACTTCTCCACCTTCACTCCTCTTCTTTTGAAAGTATTATTTCAGGTTTTTTGTTCCGCAGAGTCTTTAACCTTTTCAACTTGACAGCCAGCGTAACTCCTGAAATTTTTTCTCAAAGGTCAAAAACACACAGCTTGCCCAAGTAGTCAAATACTGCACTTTTAATCTTCATCGCACCTGCTGTAAATGCGGCTCAACTACTTATCAGCATCTCGCCCTGACTTCGAGATGGGCCAGGTCTCGCAGCAGTCCTTCTTTTAGTCCTCTGTTGACTTGGTGAAACCATATCTGTCAGGATGTTGTTGCATGTCGTGCCCTCATCTCTCCGATGGACGGGCTCCAAAACGCTCCACTGCCCACCTGCCCATGCAAATGATTACCTTTGGTCCTGACTCGACCCGCCTGTAGCCGAGTGTGTGTGTTTGTCAGAGAGTGTCTACTCAGTGACTGTAAAAGTTGGTCTTGATGTTATTGTCTTGTCACAGTAACACTTCCTGTTTGTGTTTTTGGTCCTTTGTGAGGCCAAGTTTGAATTTAAGACCTCAGGAGTGAGAACATTGTTGAAAAGTGAGAACATTTCCTTTGTTTCTGACACATTTAAAGGGCTGTTTAAAGATTGTGACTTGGTGTTTGTGTACAATTTAGAAATTATGATAAAAGTAAGAGGTGAGATTACACATGTAATTGTGATGACTAAGGTTAAGGTAAGTTGCAAGGGAAGTATTATGCCAAGTAAAAACATGCCCACGAGTCATTTTTCTTTACCCTTTCTTTGCTTCCAAACATTGGAGTCTTTCATACACTGTGATCAAATTGGTGGCTTCAAATGTGGATGTTACCAAGGCGGCGACGGCCTCTCGCCACGACATCCTCTCTTGTACTTTTGTACTCCAGTCGGGACAAGGGAATGCAAACAAGGGAACAATGGCCTCTTGCCTTACCAGTCTTCCCTTCACAAATTCCAAAACCTAACCCTAACCAAAAAAACACGTCAGAAATCTAACACCCAAGAGGTTTACAAGATGACACTAACCTACAACAAGGTGAACAGAGAGCAATGAAGACGTGCGACGGCCAGTGCATTGCCTTTACTTCCTACCCTAAACTGCTTTGTCGTCGGACACGGCAGGGGAAGTTATCGAGACAGATTTAAAAAACCTAGCAATCGCACTCAGGATAACTGGTCCTACGGCGGTGGTTATCAACTCGGTAAGTCAACCCAGGTTTGTCTGATCTGAGTATGAGCGCGTGCACATGAAATGGGTGGCGTTATTGGTATCTGATCAATCCCGACTATGGACAAGTCTGCCTGCGGAGCGGCTTACTTTACTGCCAAGGAGCAGAATATAATCTTTACAAAATACGAAGAATAATATAAAAACATCATAGGAGCAAAAAGCAGCACCGTTGCAGCGACCAAAGCCAGAAAGGAATGCTGGCAGAAAACTGGTGACTGTGTGAATGAACAAGTTCATTAGCTTATAATAAAATATGATCAGTGTTCCATCATGAAGGCACGTATCAGACAATAAGCACATCTGAGGATTCCTTTTAATTAATTTGTTGACTAATGTACATACTTGTGGCATATCTGACATTTTTTTACTTTCAGCTGCAACCCTGGAGGTTTAAAAAGGACCTGGGAGCAAATTAAGAACAAACAGAAACATAATTCAAAGCAGTGTCGCTTATTAACGTATCCTACAAATACAAACTTTAATGCTAAAGTCAGTTTACTGTTGTGGGGTGATTTGGCATGGAAAAAAAATAGGAAATAGCTTTGACATTGCCTGTAGCCAAGAGGGAAAAAAATGAATGAAGGAAGACAGGAGCTCATAGAGCTCAGGGTGGGCTCATACTCTTCAGTGATCCCTCACAATTCATGCTCCGATGTGTAGCGGGTTTCTATAAATGCCGGTGATGCCATTTTGTTGAGAACTGCTTCATTTTCTACTCCTTCTGAAGTATTACGGGAGAAAACTGATTTTGTACCCAGTGATCTCAACCTCAAACATAACCTGCTGTGGAGCAGGTTAGCTGTTCAGCATAAGTTACCATGGTGATCTACCCCAGTAAGAAGTGAACCACCGTTGTAGGACCGAAAACCCAGGATTTAACCTGAAGGATTTAACCCACTATGGATTTTCCTATTGTTATGGTGACATTGCCATAAAAAAATAAAGGTAAGCCACAACATCTTTAGTTTCTCAGATGCTGGGAGTGCATGAAGACTCGTGTGTTCACTCTTTCAGCCCACAGCAGAACCTTTAATGTACTTTGCTCTGAGACGTTTTAGACTAGACTCAATGTCTTCATATCTTAACAGATTTTAGGCTCCACAACCAAGTTCATAACAACCACAAAACACAATAGAGTTTCCCCTATGGGACCTTTGAATATAGTTTTGTCATCAATGTCAATATGATATAATAGCTAATGTTTTCATTTTTAGTATTTTGAATGATTTTCATGCAGTTAGGTATAGAGATTGTATTTTAAAGGGACCACTGATACACTGAGTTAAGGCATTAAAATAGTGTTTTAAGCACAAGGCTGGATTGTTGCATCCCTGTTAGGGTTTAGATTTATGGAACAACTGTAGTCTATGGTTCTCTAAAGCAGTGATGTCCCTGCATCAACCCAAGGGAGTTAATTAGAAGACCACTGGTTTGTGTCATGTGGTGGAGGAGATGTAAAATCCTTTCAGCATGAAATGTTTGATGTAATCAAAGTATTACATTTTGTAGGACCACAACTCCGGGATTTAATGCACATGCAGAAATGATGCTCCACATGTAAGTTTGTGTGCAAAGTTTGGATTATCTATAGAAAACTGAGGGTCCGTGTCTTTGATTGTTTTGACAGTTTGTCATGACAGAAATATTTTATTACCATGGCAGCAACTCAAACTGCCACTTACAGAGGAATGAAGAGCAGCGAAAAAAAATCTCAGTGCGAAATGTTTTTATTCGCTGCTTTTTCACTTTTTTTCAGTTCATGATGACAAGCACAGCTACATGTCTGATGCTGGAGCGTATATATGTAAAAATGTCTTTCATTCTTTCTGGCAGGCATGAAACAAATGCCTGAATGTAAATGCACTCTACCGCTGACAACAACACAATGTTTTCCCATTCTCTGCACTGAGGTGTGTTCTGCGAGCTGTCAAACTCTGTGACCTGATTTGGAATTAAAGCTTTCTACAACCATCTTTACAATGGCCACACAGTGTATTTTAAAACAAGTGTCTTAGCAGCTCTGACATCAGCATTCAGAATTTGTTTTTTTAAATAAATTGTGTGGACATATAGTCGCCAGTGTTTCTGCAGTAGATGTGCAGGATGCAGTGGCTGATCCTCATTCTATTTTCAGTGACAATTTTCTCCGTGTGGGATGCAGAGAAGAGAATTGCCTTCATGAAGATTCATCTTTTTCTGAAATCCCCCAGAAGCTGTCCAGTCTTTCCTCCTCTGATATCATCTTCCTGTTAGAGATTTGGAAGTCTACCAGCTGCTGTCTTAGCCTGTCTGCATCAAGTCTCAGCTCAGGGAACATCTTCCACAACCATGTTACTATAAACACATACTGTGTGTCATCAGAGTTAGGGGCTATAAGTATATATATATAAGCATATATTAGAACTGAGAAATATTATATATACGTACGTGTATGCATGTGTATAGATAGATAGATAGATAGATAGATAGATAGATAGATAGATAGATAGAGAGATAGATAGATAGATAGATAGATAGAGAGATAGATAGATAGATAGATAGATAGATAGATAGATAGATAGATAGATAGATAGATAGATAGATAGATAGATAGATAGATAGATAGACCGACCAGAAGTAGGTATAACATTTACTTTATTCATCAGTGTAGTTTAGTTTGTTAACGTGCTAACATTCGCTAATTTGCACAAAGCATAAAAACACTGGATAAACTAGAATGATGCAAGAGTTGAGAAATCACCAGCATCACCAGGATTTATGGATGAATTGATGAATTGTGGCCTTCCATCAGTGCATCACTAGTCTGACTTGACGGATATAGACTACAGGTATAAATCACACTCCTCCCCTTCTGCTATCTCCATGTTACCTTTTTTAAAATCCAATTCACTACAACAGCAGCAACCTCCATGCTGATATTATCAAGTCCTGATTGAGATTTTCTCCCCCTAGCATGATAAGGTGTTATCAGACCATTCTCCAGTGATGACTGGCGCAGTTGAAATAGGTCTAACACTGCAAGACTAGTCCATCACTAACTGTGGATGACCAGAAGGATCTTCTGACCACGTAGACAATAAAATTTGATGTATTACATTAAATCAAACTGGTTATTATTAACTGGTAACAAATGTAATTGTCACAAGTGCACCAGTATCATAACAACTGTCTCATCCATTGCCACTTTGGTCTAACTTAGCTCTGTTATTCCCTGGCACTGCACGTTGCCTTTTAACAGGACTATTTGTACCTTCAGAGTGCACTTCTCCCGACAAATAAAGCATCTAAATCGCTAACACTCCGGTGTGCACCCATCTGATGCATTCAAGTTAAGGCTCCATGTGTCACATCTTTTCACAAGGTCTAAAATTTGTAGTGACATCCTTAGTTACAGGTTGCATGAGCGCAAAGTGATCTTTCCAAGCCTCTCTCACAGCATTCACATCAAACAGGGGACGACGTGTCTGGTGGTAATGAAATCTGCCTACCAGCACCTCATTGCTGTGTGTTTACGGGGGGTGGGGGGGGGTTATGCACCAGATTATCTCTTGACATCACATTTCACTAGCTGCTGGCAGTAGCTTTGTGTTCCTCCATACACATGCGAGAGTGGCATCAGTCTTCTCCAGTAATCTTCCAAAATATGAAACATCAACAATAACATAAAGCATCACAGCAATAGTATGAGATTGGATACACTTTCTAACTGCATATCTAATGCTTACATCTTGCTGACTGGAAGAAGATTTAATCTAATTTCATTCTATATGTAGGAATGATTGGCTAAATAGATAAACTATATGCAATAGTGTAATCACCAAACCATTTCTACATAATGTCACAGGTAAGCAGCTAAAATTCTCTTTAAAATGGCACAATTTGTAAAAGAAAATAATGAGCAATTGAGAACAAAAGGTACTGTTTATATGAATGCTGATACCTGAAACACTTAAGAATGATTTATGTTGTCATTTCCTTTTTTAAAGAGTAAGATATCTCTACATTTGTTACCATTTACAACGTCAATTAAACAGTATATGAGAAAAACATTGCTGCCATTTTCCAGAAGCCAAATTAATCAAAATATTGTCTCTATTGCTTGTGGTGATGGCATCCAATGGGATGCATATAAAGAATATCCAAATAGAAATATTAAAAGTCATGTTACACTTTATAACGTTAACATACAAACACAACCAAATAAAACGACTACTATAGCAGCTGCATGGGCACAACATTATCTGTGGTCAATACTGCTCTGAGCTGGTGCCATCAAGTGGAAAATGTGAGTAGTGCAAAATGATCGACTGGTTCTGCTGCTACTGAGAAATTTACAGCATTCAAGTCTGATCAGATTTCAGAAAATTACCACCTGAAACAAAGTGGGTCTGTTGTGCCAACACGACTGAAATTGTCTCGATGTGATTAGAATTAGCATTTGCAATTAATTTGGTCAAAAGTGTGGCCCAGGGAACAGGAAGACATTCTGTCCAGTGTTGTAACAGCCAAGATGTCCGTTAATTACAAATCGAACCTCAGGCATCAGGTAATTAGTGTTAGCCCTTCCAGTACCTTCTGGTCTCCTCTATCTTTCTTACCCTCCCATTCTAGTCTCCATCAGTCTACCCCCCACTATCTGTGTGTGTTCCATCCTCTTACTTTACGGATCCCATCGGCAACAGATCAGGTCCCTTCAGACTAAGACACCACAGTTCAGCGACTACACACTTTGCAGCCCTGATTCAAGTGCGACACTGGCTCTGTAGTGGATTTCACTGTAGATCGATTAAGCTGTGGAAATGGACATGTAGTGGGTGTGTGTGTGTGTGTGTGTGTGTGGTAGCAGTGGGTTGCAGATGGATACACAATGGCAATTACCAGCACAAGAACTGCCCGGCTGCAAAGCTTTTGGATTTTTTTTCTTTTTCTTTCACAGGACATTTTTAAAGTAAAGGAGTAAATAATGGCTTTTTTTTTTTTTAAGTGTAAGTGTATGGCTGCAGGCATACATATATATGTGTGTGTGTGTGTGTGTGTGTGTGTGTGTGTGTGTGTGTGTGTGTGTGTGTGAGTGCAGTTTGTGGAAAATTAATCATAAAGAACTAGTTTGATATGCTAGAAAATGCACCTAAATGCGTTCTTGTTAAATGCTGAAACAGAATATCACCACTCACAGGTAAGTCCATCTGGTATGAAAGTCCCTGGTCAGTTAGTGTAACTTCGCATAAAGACTGAAAACAGCAAGCCTGTCCCATCTACATGTGGCAAAGTCCACCAATCAGCCTCTCTAATGCTCACTAGTTAACACATTATACGTTTAATCTGTACAAAAACCGAGGCAAGAAAACCTTTGAGCAGAGCCCCGCTTGCTGTTTCCCTCTTTTTTCCCTCTTTATGCTAAGCTAAGCCTAGCATAACACTAAAAGCTAGCCACTGGGATTTCATTATGATCAAAAGTCAGGATGTCTTAAAGGTCCTATGTGCTGAGAATCCATTTTTCTGATTAAACTTGGTTCTTTCAGGTTAAACTCAGCTGGTGTTTACATCAGTTTACTGCTTGCATACTCTGTATTTTAATGTAGCCCGATTTCCAAAAATATACATATTTTTCTGTTTTTTTTTCTGTTTCTGTTGTCAGACAGTGAAATGAGTATGAAATAGTGACTGGAACACCGCCCTTTTGGACTACATTTTAACTGGCAGAGTCCTTTCCCAAGTTACAGCATATATGCATAAGGTCGACACAATAGTTGTGCTGTAAATTCTGCAGGATTTCCTTGCAAAAATGGGTGCTTAGAGAGAAAATCAGAAGCGATGGAAAGTCCAGCTCAGCACTGTTAATCACAGATACAGAGAGAGTCTTCTTCCTGAAGGAGATGTGGACAACAGCAACTAGAGGTTATTCAGTCACAGTGAGATGAACCATCTTTGCAGCATTCTGAGGTAAAAAAAAAATTAACAGACACATTGTAGGGACATGTGAAACTTTTATTAGTTTGCTGAAAAAAAAAAAAAAGTGGCACAGTGTGTGGCCTTTTAAACTTCAAAACAGTGTGAGCACACAGAAGTTGTCAGTTGAACACACACATAGGCAGATACGCATGACCTCACCAGCACACACAATCTCCAGATGGGACAACCCAAGGGCATCCCAGGAAACAGCTTCAAATGGTGACTGATGCAGCAGAAGGTCCGGAGGACAGTTCACGTGTGTCTATATATTTATGCATCTATGTATTTATGCAAGGACATGGCACTTATCCTCTCTTTGGCTTTGCACAGACATGGAGCACACAGCAGCTGTTGACCCGAGCGATTCCAAAATGGTGACCCGGCCAGCTGGTGGGACGATTCCAGCTGGTTGCCCATGGAACAAGATGACAAGTTGGAGGGGGAATAAAGGAAGGAAGGTAGAGGTGGTATGAAGGTTCAGATAGACAAACAGCATTAGAGGCAGGGCACGGAAAAACAAAGAATGTCACAGCCTTGATGCGTCGCTTTTCTCTGCAACTTTTCACCAAAAAACTGACAATGTTCTTTTACTTAAGCTGTAATCTAACACCGGAAAGTAATTTTTCTGTATGAGATAACGCCGTAGAAGCAACTCATACATAACTCAGAAAAGAATGATCTTGCTCTGAGTGCGTTTGACCGTGCGACAAAAAAATAAAAATAAAAATGTGACAGACATAAACCCAGTGAAGTGCAAGAACTCTCTTGTTGTTTAACTGCTCATTCTTGGCATGAGTGCATTTCTAAAGTTATCTGGGAAAAAAAACCTCAATGGGGTACTTAGTAATAGCTGGAAAAGTCTGAGGCCATTACGACTAGAAACCAAAACGGATGATGGAAAATGATAGAGGTTAAAATACAAGGTCAGGAAAGTCAGAGGAGGAGGCGTAGAGAGAAATGAGAGGAGGCTCGGAAAGCGGACGATGTGCAGCCAAGCAAAAAACTCTCTTGGTAATTAAGGATTTTGAGAAAGAGTAAATTAGGAAGATGGGATGAAAAGGTAAAAAGGGCAAATGGAGATAGAAGACTTAGGATGACAACTGAAGGAGAAAGAGAAGATTTTGGTAGCAGTGGAACTGTATGGCAAAGGAGGCAGAGTTAAGAAAAAGATAGCAGGAATGAAGAAATGGAGATGGACAGTAGAGCGAAAGAGAGAGCAAAGTGGGATACAGGGTTCAGAGAAGGATATCCTCTTTTAGGAAATGCTAACAGAGACTGCTGCGACAAAGTGACAGTCATTTAAAGTGACACTTACAGCAGAGATGAAACCATGTTTGAGCAGGCATGACTGGACAAGAATAATCATCACACTTACTGATGTGCCTTACAACATTTAACCAGACCCCTGTGAGACTGAACCTAATGAAATGTGGAGAGAACTGTCGCAACAACACGACAAAGTAACTCTGATCACAAAAGAATGTAGGTTTTATCAGATTATTTGTAATTTTCCTGCTGCCTCAGCTAAAAAAATTTCAGGCAATCTGATAAAATATGTCAGAAATATACTGAAATAGTTGTTTGAATTTCGAAATTCAAGAATCAAAGCTCTCTCAAGTTTTTGCAAGTGTTTTTCCAAGTGTTCTGATTTGTAAATGAGATTTGTGATTGTCCTCCTGCAAAACATTGGACTCAGGAAACGTGACACACTCAAGACTTAATTAGCCCAAAAAACTAAGGACATGACACTGTGCCACTGTGTACTGCATTCATTAATTATTTGGTACTCAAAATGGCAAGGTAACCTTCACAAATGCTACATGAATCCCTTAATTATGCATATCGGCGCTAAATGAAACATTAGGCCATGGGGATGCGCTGGAGCTCTCTTGCCATGAAACCTTCAGCAGAGCTCACGAAAACGCAGCTTTTAAACACTTACCTGGTAAAAGCTTCGCTTATTTTCCTCCCCCTGTGTCCCACCTCCACTCACGTCCGCAGGCATCAACGCACGTACACACTTTGAGAGCGCTGCTATGTAGCAAATCAGAAGGTCTCTGGTTGGTGCTGTTGAATCGCCGCCATTTGCAGGCACAAAATCCATTTGGGTTTGTGTAGAACTATTTTTCTCTCAAGCTCTTCACAGTTTGTCCCACTTACACGATTAAAGAAAGCTGGAAATGTGAATGTAGGTTTAAGATGTCAGCATTATTTTTACAGCAGCTCTTCAACACAATAATCAAGTGACTTTATGGACGACAACATTGGTCGGTCTCGTCTCAGTATGTGATGGATTTACACAAAATTTGACACTTATGGTATCCAGAGTATGAATCCTGCTGCTTTTTGAGATCACTTGATGTTTTACATGCACACACAAATGTAGTATGCTGCTGGGTATCTTGTGTAACATCTACCAGTTAAACAGTTGAATATTTTGCTCAGGGGAGCGAGTATTGGCCTTGATTTGCAAAATTTGAAATGTTGCATGCAAAATCAATTCATGCAGATTTCCCATCTTCCAAAATTGAATCCAGTCGCTCAGACGTTACATTCACACAATGATTTCTAAACAGTTATATTATGTAGTTAGTTTAATTATGTGCAGTCAGTAAAACAACTACCAAATGCAACACTTAGAACTAATTCTAGACTTTTTTTTCCTTTAGTTTGTCAAGAATTAAAGAGGAAACAGGGCATACCTAGTCATAAAATTGCTTATTTGTCATTAAAAATGTCACAGTACAAACTGTGATTCCTCTGTAGTTATTGTGCTACTCTTGTTTTTATTGAATTAAAGCTGCACTTCATGCAGGCTAATAGAATCATGTAAAGCATGTCGGGTATTATGTGGTCGACAAACATTTTCTCACTTTTTTTCACTTTATTTTTCCTGCAAGATAAAAGGCAGCTCTTTTCAAACATTTTTTTAAACATGAAATCTCAGTGCTAAAAGGTAAATGAACTTTGCACAGCTAAAACAGAGCCTATAGGAAGAGAAGCCAAGTCACCCCTACGTGTCATGGAAGGATTTGTCACCGCAGCAGGAGGTTCGGTGTGACTCACAGGGTTTTCGTCACAGAGGTACTGCCATGCGAACAACTTTGGCCCAGCCCGACGGTACCCTTGAAGTTGCAGAGAAGGTTACCGTTTGTCAAATGTCACATGCGCACTCATAACTGTGCTACTAACCGAGCTGATTCAGCTACTTAACCGCGGGGAGCGAGGACGGCTGAGGTCTGGGTGCATTCATTTTCTCTCGCGGGGTGCTGCTTGAAAGGCCACAGAGCGATTCTGCTCCACATCTGTTTGCACAACAGTTTACCTTCAAGGTGAGAAATCCACCATCTGGAAGAGTGATGTCTCTTCTGACATCACGACAGATGCAGCAGAGGTTAGTTGACAAACTGACAGCGCACAGTACAGATGAGATCCAGGATGTTTTTGTGATGAAGGTTAAACGATTGGATAATGATTAACTTTAATATTGTTGTGAACTCATGTAAGGTCTTCTAGCATCAGAGGCTGTTAGTGTTGGTTCATTTAGTTCAAAAACTACATTATCCAGGGGAATATACAGAGCTTCAACACTGCAAACACATATGTTTTCATTATGTTTTCAAATTCATCTTTATCACACAACAGTTCTGCTGTTTGGTAAAATAACTTCTTTTCCTATTAACCTTTTCCTTTTTCCAGAGAGGACCCACACTGATGGAAGGTTGCTCTGTGCAACGTCAGTCATCTCTCGTTGCAAACATATAAATTAGTAGGTTCATGCTCGCTCCAGTGCTGATTCAGGGTTTAAATATCATAAACTTGTGATCAGAATCCATCTCTGTCCTGATGTAGTTTCAGCTAGACAGTTGTTGTATGACGTCTCTTTCAGGAACTATGTATTCACGCTCACTTCCCTTCACAGATGAGTTGCTTTTTTCTTCTGTTTGTCTCATGTGACTCAAAAGGTGCTTCATTTGCAGAGTTTTTTGTCAAATCCTCGCTCTGACCCATGAATTGGACTGGGAGTAGAGACAGGCCAGAGCCAAAGGAGTGACCGAGCTGTTGGTGAGTAGCGGAACAAGAGATTCAGATGGACTCTCAGTCATGATTCAATGAGAAAACCACACCTCGTTCATAGTGAAAAACACCATCCACTGGTGTAGCTCAACCTACACATCCAGCAACTTCTCAGATGCTGCATTTGGAACAGACAGGGCATTTTAAAAATGGAGCATTTTCACAATTTAAAAACAATTTGGACTTGTTAGCCGTCTGTGTGATAAGAAGTCGAGGTTGCGGTTTAAATGGAGCTAAGGTCCAATGTTGCCAACATTATATTTCAATAATATTGTTTTGACTTATGTGTGATATTTCACCTACTTCTCAACACTGTTTAGCCTAAATAGCAGGTTAACTTTTTGAAATTTTCCAAACAGTCGTGCCACAAAAACGAGTTGGAGCATGAATTAGAATGAATGCTTTACGTGAACTGAATAAAAAAAAGTGTCCTCAAAAAGAATAATCTGAGCCCCCCTCACTAACAGAGCAGCCCTTTCATCTGACGGTAACCCCACAGGTCTGTCAGATGGACTCCAGAACACTTTCATCAACACCACCTCTCATGTTCCAGTGCGGCTTTTCTCAACTCAAACTACATATAAAAGTGGATATTGTTCAAATATTTTTTCAATCTATCTGAGCTTTGAATGTTTTGGTCAGTTTAGTCTGAAGCTATTTATTCAATAATGATTTCTTCTGAAGTAGCAAACATTTGCATTGTCATGGATGAAAACACAACTTGTGATGTTTCTCCCAGCTGTAACTTCAGGCGTTGGAAGACACTGAGGAGGCCACAGTTTTTAAAATCCCATGACCTGACCATGTATTTTGGCAGTGACTGCGTTCACATGAGTTCCTGGATGATGTGCAGACTTGCAGCTCCACTGACTGATCACTGGTCTTTATTCAGGGAATTACAAGTGTCCAGACTTACTTGGTTCTGCAGCTTAAACCTAACTCTGTATGGGTTGTAAAGCATAAGCCGTACTTACAGATATGGGTTCGGGATTGGTGGTGACTCTCTTTATCTCTTGCACACATTTCTCCTTCACCTGGCTCTCCTATCACCACCACACTTGGACGTGTTGTTGATTTGCAAGCTGCAGAAATGACAAACTTAACACAAGACTGAACAGAAATCCACACACAAAAAATATCCCCTCAAAAAAAGCATGTTTCATCTTTCTCTTAATCCAACTAAAAACACTAGAAAATTCATCTCGATTATGACTTCTCGCCATCGGAGCACCTTTATCGTAGTCAAAGATAAATGCACAACATTCTTGCACTACAGCTCCACCCTGATCAGCGAACACACAGTCCAGAGGTTCTGCAGGCTCATCAGTCTCACACATGACAGCTCCTTGTTCAAGCACCTCAGACCCTGTGAGCTGTGATTAGTCTTCCACTGCTTTCAGCAATCTGGCCTAAAGGTGAAGGAAAACCTCTGCTCCAAAAATTCTCTCAGTGTGCGTGAGTTCTCATTAAATGATCTATTTTTCTTCTATTTAGAGATTGGTACGTCTCAGGGAACAAGCCTGGGGAACTCAGGCCAAACTTAGACACAGCTCTTCGGGCTACAGGGGGATTTTCCATTGAGTTCTGAGAAATCTGAACATGTTTGGCTCTGGTCGAAATACATTTTTTTGTGGCATTTATTGGTCTGTGCTGTTTAATGCTTGTTTGTTGGAAAGTGTAGGTTCCAGGAAGTTCCCCAGTAAACAAGCATCACATGTCGGTATTTTGCATATTAAAGGACTTCACAGTCATCATATGTGAGCTGTGGAATCCTTCACCAGTTTCAGACTTTTATTTCTCATTTCCTAAAGTTCCAGTTTGATTCATAATAGAAACTAAATTAATTTATTTTCCCTAGTAAATACTCCCAATTCAAATAAGTCTAATACATGTAGAAACATTTTTAAAAATGGTTTAAATGCCAGGGACATTGGAGATTTGAGTTGTTTTCAAAGATTTATTTTGTGATAATTTAATTGTTTGCAACTTGTGAGATGAGCTCCTATTTGTTGTAACTGTGTCAAATTGAAGTCATTAAAATACAATCACCATTTCTAATTATCTGGAGACCTCTGGTGGTTGTATTGGGTGACAAAAAGAAGAAACAATCAAAATGAGGTCCAAATGAGGCTCGTGGCTTCAAACTGTTGGCAAGGCAGAGGATGGATTGGCAGAAAAGCTTTTTTCCTCTGAATACATTCTGACATGTCTCAGTAGGAAAAACACGAAAACACAAAGCAAAAATAATAATATTAATGATATTTTTTTGTTTTTTTAATACAGGCATTTGTATTGGTTTAACGTTGGGAATTTCAAATACAATGGATCTAATGATGTTTTCCATGATAGCTGCAGTGCTTGTATGACTACTCTGGGTCATCGCCTTAAATGACATTTCTTAATTCATTTCAGACAGCAGAAATGCCCAGCTGGAAACGCTTTTAACAGCCTTCCCCTTCTTTCTAGGCATCAGTTTGCCTCGTTTTCAGATCAGCCAGCTGCTCGGAGGAGTCCGTGTTCATCGGGCGGTTCCACCAGATTTGAGGAGCGAGAGAATTTCACTGTAGTTTGTTTCCATCTAATCCAAATCATCCAGCCTCCAAACAAATCCAATTAGGGCTTAATGAGTTAATGAGATTGAACCTTTGTAAGTAGGTGCCACTTCTATGAAATTAAAAAGTCACAGTGCATTAACATTTGAATAAAGGGTCATTCTTCATAACTGCTTGCTGCAGGGATTGTATTAAGATCTGGTCGCTTCACTTTTTAATTTTTGTTCGTACATTGGCTGTTTTTTTTTGTTTTTTTTTAATACATACATAACTGATCAAAGTCTCCACCAACAACTCACACATCTGCAATAATCTGATGCTGCAAAGTGTCAGTGACAGTATTAAAAGTAAAACACAAACACAAGCACATTTGCAGTCAATGGCTTTATGTATTGGTAGAATTACAAAAAAAAACAATTACACAAATGATACAAACAATATTCATAAATATATCTACCATATATTATATTACTTAAATTGGGAAATAATATCCATAAATATCTGATGCAAATATTTTCACATTACAAGTAGCAGTCAGCAACAACGTACATCAGAGCAACAAAGGGGAACATGTGCAGTAATACATTTCAGCAGTCAGGTAAGCATGTCAGTTAGTTGGTTAGCAGAAGGCAAAATCACAGAACCCAGACTCACCTGAGCTTTCTAGCCTCTTGAAGGGGATTGATCTCGATTTATTATCCTCTAAAAGTAGCCAAATGCTCACAAAAGATCAGGCTAACCTCGAGAAAAGAAAGAATTGAAAAGCGCACCGATCCAAGTTTGCGCTTGGGTTTGACCAAAGTCAGAGAAAACAATGAGTTAATGCTGGTTTAGTCACATTTGTTTTAGATCTTTTTTTTCTATGCTTCTATCGTCAGTCACGCTGTTTAAGCAGGAAAAGGCTTGTGAGGTTCAGCGTGGTTTGTGAGTCTGATAAATCCTAAAACGCGTGATCTACTGCGCTATGATAAAATTAGACAGCTATGTGTTCTTACTGATGGCAGAGTGCAGCGTATGATGCACCAAGATTATAGGCTGTGCGACTTGCTGGATCCAGATGTTGTTAAATCTGAAATATTTTACATTTAATACACGGTGTGCACCACATCTTGTATGAATATTGTTGAAAGCTCCATCCTACTCTGAACTCCTTTCACCTAGTTTGTGTATTTCAAGGTTTATAAATAAAGGTGTCAGATTCTTAATGCAGGCTGCATGGGAGGCTACCATATGTGCTATATGATAACCATGCCAACTCCCAACGGTGTGACTGCGGAGGGAAATGAAGGCACAGAGGTGTATTGTATTTCAAACACACTCTGGTGGCTCTTAAAGGACTCAAGCTTGTTGTTATTCGGTTAAAAGTACATGTGCATGTGGTCACCTTTATCTTGAAATAAATCCGTGAATGTGGTACTGGTTAGAATTTTTCATATGGCATCTGGAACACATGTAGTCTTAAAAATATATCTATATATAAAAATGTATCTATGATCGGCATCTCCCCTCTGGAGCTGGTAACACACATGAGGAGGCACCTATGACAACTTATCTGTCATATAACAGGACTGCGGTGCGGTTCACTTTCAATTATGCAAGAGTAGATTTAATACCAAAAAAGCACAATCTGGTAAAACATATTCGGTTGAATCAGAAATAACAAAAAAAAATAAAAATTAAATACTGTGTTTTTGTTTGTTTTCAGAAAATTGTGTGGGAGGTTATTTGGCAGCACCATGGAGCTGTGCGCCCTCTATTTCAGCCTGCCCTGCTTGATTTTGTAATCATCTCTGCTATTTAACTAACGACGGCCGGGGGTTCGCTTGCATATACAGAGAATTTACAGTGAACTGATCCCAGTCCTGCTATAGAGGTACACAAGCAAGAACAAGTCCTGTGTCACCTCCAATCTTAAAAACCTCTGTGCGAGTTAGGCATCAATCACCTGCTGTATATCACGTCATACGCTTTGTGACAAAATGGAATTATAATATAAGTAGGCGACCACAATGAATTAAACACAAACAGTAGAGACAAAGATTAAAGGTACAAAAAGAATTGTTGATGGAAAAATGATCTAGAAGCTACAAAATAACAAAAAACGAAACAAAAAGTGCAAAATCAAAATGTAATTGACATTAAAAGACCCTCCAAGAATCAGCCATCCTCTTGTTGCTTTCTGCATCCGATACTTAACATATCGACATCAAAGTGTGCACTCAGATTAAATCCACTGTAGTCAGCAGCAGATGATTCTCAGAACAGCATATGATGAATTCACTGATATGTGAGGAAAGATGTTAGTGGTGAAACTAGAATATCAAATAAACAGCAAAATGTGGGAAAAACTTAACTTTTAACTTAACATTCGAGGAGCATTCTGTACCTCAGTACAAAAGTGCTCAGTCAGCTTGACGCACTAAATGTGCAAGAGGTATTTTAATGTTGTAGGTGGCTTTATTACAGCAATCAGATATACTGTAAAGTATGTACTGTATAGTAGTATTAGATTCTTCAAAATGTAAATAATATTGCAGTTTCTCAAATCTGTTCTGCATAATTCTTGATTAAATATACTCTGTTATTTTCTGAAAAAGTTAAACAACCAGGTATAATTTGATGTCCAGTGACTACCTCGAGATGGGCAGTGATTTCCCCTCTCCTCCGTACGTCATAAGCCATTAATTTCTAGTCAGTAGTTTATATACAGAAAGAAAGAAAATTAGTTTTACGACTTGTCACTGACTGACTACAATGGAAGTGACCTGGAGAACACTCTGCTGCTATCTCACATTAGATGTTTCTTCCCCCGTTGATGACGTTGCCTCCCGGAGGGGCGATGTGAATAGAGTCCAGAATGGGTCGCAGTATCTGGCCGAACGGTCTGGAGGCGGAAAAACAAGAGGTTTGACACTCTAAACTAGAAGGCTGATGGATTGTCTGGCTGGGTGATTTATCAGTATTGGTACATTTTTGGAACCATCCATCCATCCATTGTCTATACACCGCTTAATCCTCACTAGGGTCGCGGGGGGGCTGGAGCCTATCCCAGCCGACTTAGGGCGAAGGCAGGGGACACCCTGGTCGCCAGTCCATTGCAGGGCCACACTTATTCACACCTACGGACAATTTAGAATCACCAATTAACCTCAACATGTTATTGGACTGTGTGGGAGGAAGCCGGAGAACCCGGAGAGAACCCACGCTGCACGGGGAGAAATGCAAACTTCACGCAGAAAGATCCTGGTTCCCCCACCGGGACGCGAACCGGCAACCTTCTTGCTGCGAGGCAACAGTGCTACCAACTGCACCACCCTGCAGCCCTTTTTGGAACCAATTCCTAATAAAAACAAATGAATTTTAAAATGCACTACTTTGGTCTCTTTCTCAATAGCCTATCAACACTGAAGCATAAATGCTGAAAATTTCTGTTTAAATTAGACATAAATACAGACATTTCAACTATTTTTTTCTTATTCAAAGCTTTCAAAATTGCTGTTTAGTATCACTGATTACTAATAACTAATAATCGTATCAGTATCAGCCCTGAAAAAAACCCCACTCTTGAACCCGACTCTGAACAGAATCATATTTTAAAAAATGCCCTTTTTTAGGCCCATCATTCAATGTCATTTAATATTATTATGATTAGAACGTGACAGTTTTTGTTTTTGACTGTAGTTTAAGTGCATCGGATTACGGTCTTTACATTTAACAGATATATTTGCATTACACCCTAACAAAGCAAAGCGATGTTTTTTTGAGAAAATCACCACATTCAAGGTGGCATTTACCATAAACCACTCTGAACCTGCTTCCACGCATTGAGGCACCTTTACAGAAAATGATCAGCTGAAATTTCTGCAGGTTTTGAAATATGATCAGTGCTTCTCAGCTACAGTATAAACACTGAGCACGGTCGGGATCGTAGCAGCAGCCAGTGATGTGTGTCCTTTCTTAAATGCAGCAAAGTCACAGTGAATTTGTGGTAAAACTTGTGCCTCGGCTGTGACCAAGCTAAAAAGAAACCAAAATGAGCCTTCAAAACAGGTCAACACTGTGGAAGACGCTCAGCCAGCACACAGTTATGACAAATCTCCTCTGAGGTTTAAATCATGTAAACTTTCACCTTCAATCAAGACTGTATGACTACACTGAACAAGAATGTTATAATAAACCAGATATGACATGATATCTATATTTAATTATTAACTAACATGTATTTTCATTTTACCTGAGAAGCAAAATGACAACTTTTGCTTTCACTTTCAAGGCCTTGCCAGTGAGCCAGTGTCTTGCTACGATGTTTAAAAGGACACAAGCACGGTATGATGTGTGGTGGTGAGCAAGGGCAAATTAATACCACTGACTCGACCGAACGTGCTGTTAGCTGATGGGCCGAGTTTCACACTCACGTGGAGAGGACTTCAGATGGAAGGTCAGTGATGTAGGAGGGGATGGGCCGGCCCGTCAGGAACTGAGCCACCTCGTTGGTGAAAGTGTTGCAGTTGTGCTCAAACAGACGATACCTGTCACCTCTGAACCAAGAGAAAACACAAGAGAGTTGCCTTTGTGTCAAGATTCCTTCTATTTCAAGGGTTACTACTATGTGTCATGTTAACACGTGTCTGCTTTGAAACTTTATGCACTGGTTATGTAAATAAGTTTCTCAACCTGTATGTGCTTTCTCCCAGGGAAGAGAGGTATTCCATGAAGATCTCCTCGGACACTTCAGTCTCACCTAGCTCCACCACCGTGTCCGGAGGCCCCAGCATAGTCCCACCCTGACAAACACAAAGAAAACGTCTCACAAAACAGAAAGCATTCTATCAGAACTGCAGAAGACACTGACCAACTCACTGACGTTGGTCTAAAACAGTGTTCGAGTCTTTTCTTACTCGCAGGATTCATAAATCTGAGGATCGGAACGGAAATTAACAAAAGCAGAAACCATAAAAACACATCACTAATTGCACTAGGTGACATGTTTTCCATTACCATGAACATGGGCACCATAAACACTCGGCAGAGCACCAATACAAACAAATCCGCAACTGAAATTAGTTTCCACAAATGCACTGTTTATTCCTGTCTGGGTTGTTGAGAGAAAGCTGTTTTATGAAATTATGTAGCAATAATAAAAACAATATGAGAATAAATGGCACTTATTCAAAGATTATTGAGGAATATACTGTCTTGAATAGAAACAAACAGATTGAAGTCAGATAGATGGACTCACAAACTGAAGCAACATTACAATTAGGGATTTTAGTTTTAATACTATTATACATTGAGATGGATGGTATGGTATTAATCTGTTGTATTGTTTGGTTTGCAGGCATAATGTGGCTACTTCACGAGAGGTTCTGTGTAGCTTTTTATGTCGGGTGGAAGGGCCCCACAAGTTTGCCAGCCAAAATGATGACTCTGTTATCTTCAGCAGCAGTTGGAGGTAGAGGGCCTATATTTTCCATGACAATACTTGATAAGCAGGAGTCACACTCTTACCGGTGAACAGCTGGAGATCCCCTCCCCTCCGAAGAAGAACTCATCACCATATGCCACTATAGCTGTGTGCCTGGAAAACATCAATAAACACAAAATGATTGAAGGGGGTGAACCCAGGTAGAAACAACTCGGTTTTACTCAATAACAAATCACAAATTAGTTCAATGAATACAGTCATGATGCATTTGGGTAATTCTTGATTAAAAATGAAAGGTTGATTAACGTGCATTAATGACAAACTGTTGCAATGACACCCTCACCATGTCTCTGTAATTACATTTCACTCTTGTGATTTTGCATAATTTCAACAAAATCAAAGCAAGAACCACAAAACTACAATAATAAACAGAGACAGACACAGCACTGGGAGCTGTTTTAACACCCCTCTGCTTCTGTTAT
Source organism: Stegastes partitus (assembly GCF_000690725.1). Lineage (NCBI taxonomy): Eukaryota > Metazoa > Chordata > Actinopteri > Pomacentridae > Stegastes > Stegastes partitus. Next base: position 301,471 of record NW_007578266.1, read on the forward strand.
CTGCCCTGAACAGAAATGAGTCACTAGATTACATCTGATAGATCCACACGTTACATGACAAGCAAATTGTGTCATGACTCAGGAGCTCACCATATACCATCCAGCTGCTTTCCTGCAACAGAAAGAGAGAAAATAACCCAGTAAGAGAAGGAGGAAGCAGATGATCTCTTATAAAAGCAGCAGTTTGACGTCCAGCAGCGACCAAATTGAACCGTTTCTCGACCATAAATCTGTCATTTTTTGTATTTATTAGCAAAACAAATGACCTGAACTCCACAACTTAACAAAAAAAATCACTATTCGGTGCTGCTATAACAGCTTTACAATGAGCGTTATGGAAGCCGGTATTTATTATCATCACTTATTCGTCTACAAGGCGAGGCAACATCGGCTTTAATCAGCGGGATACTTACCTAACATGATGGGACTGAGGCTCCGAGCCATCCCCCTCGAAAGGTCGTAAATGTAAAGCTGTACGTTGTATCGCGTCGCATTCTTATCCATAATTCAAACCTACAAATAAAAAATAGCGTGCTTTTGTTTTGTTTATTGTTTTTTTTTTTTCCTTGCCTCAGTTAGCTAGCTAAAGCTACGGAGCTCTGACAGCGCACAGGTTACCGGGGGCTTCTACACGTTGGGGAAGACGTCATCACGCACAAATACGTGCTACGCTTGGGTTTTCTGTCGCCTTCAAAATATAACACCTTAACGAGACGTTCCAACAATGCCTCGGAGGATTTCTTGAGAAATGGCTTTATTTTGAAGGAGTTGGTATCGCTTCAGATGTGTCGGAATGACTTGACAGTATTCGATGATAAACAGCTCACTGTGGGGTTTTTGATGCGCATTTAAAATTATTAAATGGCGTGCAAGTAAATATCTCAAGTGTTCATCAGCTGACACAAACAAGTCCCAAGACTTCGAGCAGTCAATTTATTTCAACAAGTTTTGTTGTTATGACTTTACATGTACACAACGCATTGCATGAAATAAAGAGCTGTCTTTAATGAATATATTAGCAAAGGTACTGAGTTTAAAAACATGGAAACCTATTAATTACAGATTACAGATATTACATATTAATATCTGATGATATATTTTCAATTCAACATGAACATGAAGAAAGGAAAATTCCTTTAATAATAAAAACAAAATAAAGGTTATATATTGACACAGTTTAATGTGGATACTGGTGTCTCAGATTTTATGTGGTAAAAATCCATTTTTATTGTGTTTGGTATGTGTTTAAAACATGGAGGTGTAAATTAAAGTTGCAAAAACATGCTTACTTTTGCCGTTCCTCTAGCACCCCCTACAACTAGATGGCCTCCCAGGTTTACTGGTCGGACAGGATTTTATTAAGTTTCTATGCGGACACTATGGAACCAGTGGTCATCAAGCTAAATATTTGCAAAATACACCACCTGCTGCTTCCAGGTCTTTCAGAATGAGTTTCTTTATTTTGTAGAGGTGCTTCTGCAAATTCTAAAATGTCTCGTGCAAAGCACACCAAATGTTCTGCTGTTGGCTGCAAGAGTGAACACAGGAGTCTTCATGCAGTCCCAGCATCTGAGGAACAAAAGATCCAGGTGATTACTTTTGATGGCAAAGTGACCACAACAAATAAGAAAAAAAGCTACTGCTAGCATTCTACTGTCTGGTAGAATAAACTGTATATACTTCCTACTGTCTCCTTTTGTAAATATGTATTTATATATTCGATTTGTCTTTTATGCTTGTACTTTGCACCACTGGAGTTGTCTTTTAATTTCGTTGTACTTTGTGAATGATGACAATAAAAGCTTTCTATTCTATTCTATTCTATTCTATTCTATTCTATTCTATTCTATTCTATTCTATTCTATTCTATTCTATTTTCATAAATGTGTAATAAGCGCTGAAGACCACTGGAGGGCACGGAAGTCTGTTCCACTCCCAAGCAGTAGGGGGCGGTAATGCGCTTCAAACGCTGGTGGTGGAGCTGCATTTAAAAAACAAAACGAGTCGTCTTCCAGACACAACCCTCCCTGCCTGTGGACCAAAATAGACAGTTGAGGGTTGAGCAGCTGGCATCAACTAGTTAGAAATGGCTGCCACCGGAGTTCTTCCCTTCATACGGGGGGTGGACCTCAGTGGAAACGACTTCAAAGTAAGGATTTCCTGCGCTGTTCTTTGGTTTTGTGCTGATAGCCTTTTAATAACGTACACAGTTAGCATAGCTAAAGCTAATCCAAGTAAGACACTCAGCAGCAGACGGCTACACGTTGAGCTCGCTGAAGCACTAGCTTAGCTAGTCGCTGCTAGCATGGGCGTTAGCCAGTTGTCAGAGTGACAAAGTAGCAGTCCGGTCTGTTAACCACCGCCCTGTGGGGTGCTTAACAGCTTTCTGTTTACTGGAACGTATCTGTGAAGGGACTTACTTTAGTTTGTGAACTGTTTGGGAGAACGTAGCTCTAATTTTCAGCCTCACGGTAGCTTGCTAATTTAGCTTCACTGTTGGCTAACTCTAGCTGGGCAGGAGCTTCTTGTCAGAACGTGTCACCATTATCAGCTTTTAAGTTAGACATTGCTGTGGCCGAAGACGGCGTTGGCTAACGTTAGAGCTTGCTGAGGGACAGCAGTCACCCAGTGCTGTCATACTTCTGACACACTTTGTGAGCTTACTTTGGCAGACTAAAAGCAGCACGACTGGCAGCAGTGACTGCTGCAATCATCTGGCTTGTCGCTGTTTGAACTGACAGAACTATTTGTGTACTTAACGCTATCTGCTATGACATTGTGAAACAACGTATTTATATCAGGTGGTTATAGCTCATGATTCAAACCCAAGTGGGATGACACAATTTCCTGTCATTGCCTCTATTGTTTCTTTTGTCGTTTCTCGTCCTGAATATCAACGATACTACTTGTATAAAGTAAATATTGTAGCTGGCCATATTTCTGCTACGTTAACTCTAATCAACATCTGATTTTTAAATGCTGCTAGGATTTATACTCACTAGGGGTGAAAAAATGATCAAAGTACAAAAGTTGCAGTATGGCCAAGTGCAATATCCAAACAGCATGAGCTACAAAGTATAAATGTGTCACAACATAAACTACTAATGAGTAAAACATTGGGATTCTACAGTGATGTCCCAGCCTACTATTCATATTATCAGTGCATAAGAGAACATCTTTGTTTGGTATGAATCACAGATTTAGTCACATCAGTCTTGTATTTGTTTCGGTGGAGAAGAAGTACAGTGATTGCTGCTCCCACTTAAATCATGACTCCTATCATAACATCTGTCAAAATAATCACAATATGATTTTTTATATGATTAGATTAGATAGAACTTTATTGATCCCTTTGGTAGGGTACCTCAGGGAAATTGTTATTAATCAGGCATAACTCACACCCATCTATAATAACAGCAAAATCAACAAGGATAATGTCTGCTTTTGTGTTTGTGTGTAAACCTACTGCTCCTATTCTTGTTGTATTCACAAGAATATATAATGCCATGTTTAAAAAAAACTGTTGTTAATGAAATGATGTTGAACATTTCAGGAAAAAAAATAAACAAGATAATGTTTGTTTTTTTTCCCCTGGTAAACTTGTTTAAGTAAAAATGTGGCCATAATGTGTTAAACAATAATAATTAACACAGCAATGATGTGTTTTGCAGCTTCTTTAATTGTACTAGTCTTTACAAAAAGCTATTTACACTGTCATTGTTGTCAGAAGTCATTTATTTCTTCCTCATCTCTTTCTCCCCTCTGCTGCTTTAGGGTGGTTACTTCCCTGAGCATGTCAAGTGCATGAGCAGCCTGCGATGGCTGAAACTGAACAGAACAGGGCTGTGTTACCTCCCGGAGGAGCTGGCCTCTCTGCAGAAACTGGTGAGATATGCAGGCCTATTTACTCGTTTATTTCCATCTCATATAGAGAAATTAATGCACAGCATTAGTGTGTCTGTTTTGCTTTTTTAACTTAACCCAAAAGTCAGATCAATTTTTTCTTTATAATGATTAAACCCTTTTGTGCTTTGAGATCATTGTTTTCTTCTTCATGTGTGCTCTGTGCATTTTCAAAGCTAAAGAACCTCCCTAAAATATTGTGTGACTGTTGTCATTAAGTGAAACAGACTCGGCTGCAGAGCAAATTGTTCCCAGTCTAAGGATAGAAAGAAGCTTTATATGGAAGAAGAGCTGCCTATCCTTTACAGCAAAGGCAAAATAAGTGTGGAATGTGCCTCATATCTATGTTAAAGGTTTTTCTATAAAAAAAAAAGTATTTGGATATTGTCTTGTCTTGTCATGGTATTTTTTTTCTATCCATAGAAAGAATAAACATTTTTGGTAGATTGATAGTATAATATTAGTCATAAGTTCAAATTTAGTACTAGATTTTTATATATTAGCAGTTTTGTTAAACTCTGAATCTAAACATACCAGTGTTCAACTCATGCCTTTCACTTGTGAAACCTCAGCTCTGAAAACTATGACGTATGCACATAACCTTGCTTTGTATTTCAGTATCTTTCAAAGATTATCAATCCAACCCTCCAATGCAGTGATAAAGAAGCCAAAGATGACATAGACTATGACAAGTGTAGCTGATCCAGATTAGTGTTACCATGGCTAGCAGTCAAAAAGTCAGTGTGTTCAATTGAACCTGTTTGCAATCAGATAATTCTGTTTAGAGACTCTTAGAATCAGTGCCCTTGCCTCTGCTGTACTTGGCACAGCAGCGATGAGGTCACCTTGTAGGGCATATTTATGAGGACTTGAATGAGCATATTTGTGCCGTGTAATACGTGTCAGTAAATGATTCCTTTTTTTTTTCTTTTTTAGGAACATCTTTCAGTGAGTCACAACAGCCTGACCACCTTACATGGAGAACTATCCAGTTTACCGAACCTGCGGGTAAATGACAAACACACATGCAGTACAAGAAAATACACTTAACATACATACAGAGGTAGTAACAATACATTATTATTTCTTAATCCTGCTGTTTGCAATGTAATATTCTGTCTGTAGTCTAGTTATGACGGTGTCCTAAAAGTGTTTCGTTGTGTGTGCAGGCGGTGGTAGCCAGAGCTAACAACCTGAAAAACTCTGGAGTCCCAGATGACATCTTTCAGCTCGATGACCTCTCTGTGCTGGTACACAACAATCTCAGACAATCTTTCATCTGCTTATTATTCAGCATGCTTCCTTTCCTTTGTTTTCAGTCTACTGCCTCAACGTTTTTGCTCATAACCCTCCCTCTTTTTCAGTGAATGATGAAACCTTGCTTTCCCCAAACTAATCCTGGCTTACAAATAATATGTTCAGCAAAATTAATACATTTATTTGCTTTCTTTTCCTTTAGGACCTGAGCTACAACCAGCTGACAGAGATTCCGAGGGACCTGGAGAACAGCAGGAACATGCTGGTGCTGAATCTGAGCCACAACAGCATTGACGCCATCCCCAACCAACTGTTCATCAACCTAACAGACCTGCTGTATCTCGACCTGAGCGACAACAAGCTGGACAGTCTGCCGCCCCAGATGAGACGCCTGGTGCACCTGCAGACTCTCATTCTAAACAACAACCCACTGATGCATGCCCAGTTGAGGTAAAAATACATTGCTTTGTTTCATTGGTTGCCTTCATCCTTTCTCATGCATCCTCCCAGCTTACACTTTTATCCAAACTCACAAAAATTGCCAGTTTGTGTGTACGGCCTTTAGCTAGAAAAACAAAATGCTAGTTTAGTGCTGCTCTGATTGTCTTTGTGTGTGTTTGTATGTGTGAATGTGCATCTGAGTAGGCAGCTGCCAGCTATGGTGGCATTACAGACTCTGCACCTGAGGAACACCCAGAGGACGCAGAGCAACATGCCCACCAGTCTGGAGGGACTGACGCATTTAGCAGGTAGCATCATATAAACACACATGACTGCCAGCTTTTTTACAAACATACGGTGTTCCTTATTTTCTCATCCTCCTCTTTCTCTCTCTCTCTCCCCCCCAGATGTTGACCTGTCATGTAACGACCTGACTCGGGTGCCAGAGTGCCTCTATTCACTGGGCAGTTTGAAGAGACTCAACCTGAGCAGTAACCAGATTTCTGAACTCTCCCTTTGCATTGACCAGTGGACCCAGCTGGAGACACTCAACCTGAGCCGCAACCAGCTCACCTCGCTGCCTGTAAGGATGATCTCACAGAGGCCTTTCCTTTCCTACTATCATTCTTAAGCAGACAGCTTTGGGAAGTTTTGTAAAACTTCTGAAATTTTATTACTTTATTAAACCGAGGTGGTGCATAAATCTAAGTGATGAGTATCTTAAAACCTGTGGGGAATGAAACAAAAACCGTTGTGTTTGGCTTGACAGAGAAATGTGTCTGTGTATCCTCTCCAGCCTTTAAAGTTTGCATTTGTGTCTCCAACTAGTCTGCTATCTGTAAGCTGGCCAAACTGAAGAAGCTGTATGTAAACTCTAACAAACTGGACTTTGATGGGGTTCCACCGGGAGTCGGCAAACTATCCAGCCTCACTGAGTTCATGGCTGCTAATAACAACCTGGAACTCATCCCTGAGGGACTCTGCAGGTGAGTACAGCACTCAAACTCCCAGACTGAGTGCTCTGCTTCATCAGCTGATATTTAAAACAGTGGAGTTTTCATTCTGCATTGTTAGACTGATATATTCCACTTTGCTCTTCATATACTTCATATAGCAATGCTTTTTTGTTTTTTTTTATGTAGAAAAGCACGAGTTAGTTTTTCAGAATGATCATGACTCAGTCCTACAAACGTAAGGAAACAAGCTGAAATGAAAAACACATTTTTTTGTGGTTTAGCTTTTCTGTGTTGCTATTTCTTGTATGTTTTCCTAAAAAGCCAGATTATTATAAATAACCACTCAAAGTGCAGTTTACATAGCCAGATTTCAAAGATGCTTAGCAATGTGTTTATAACAGCCAATTCTTTGTATGTGTCATATTTTGTACTCACCCTATAATAATAATATTACCTAAATATGTGGTTTTGCTGTGTTGTCGTCCAGGTGTGGCAAGCTGAAGAAACTGGTGCTGAACAAAAACCGCCTGGTGACGCTGCCTGAGGCTATCCACTTCTTAACAGACTTAGAGGTACAGTACTCCCATAAAGTACTCAGATGATACTGGAATTAAGATCCAGTTAAAAATAGCATTTGTATTGCAGGGTTGGTGGATTAATGTGGGTAAGTTAGAACAATGGTGAAGAACGTAATTACAACAAAATGAAAAACTCTAATGTTATGAGACATGCAATTGAAAGATCATGAAAAAATTGAGATTGTTACATTCAAAAAGAGTATTACTTGGGTGCCGCTATAGCTTACCTGGTTGAGCTGGTGTCCCATGAACAGGGGCTGTAGTCCCCGACGTAGAGGTCATGAGTTCAAATCCCACTCGTGGCCCTTTTCCGCAGGTCCTTCCTCCATTCTTCTCCCCCACTATCCTGTCTCTCTCTCAACTGCACTCGCAAATAAAAGCAAAAAGGCCAAAAAAAAAATACTTTTAAAAAAAGAATATTACTTAGAAACAATGACTTTTTGGAATCTTACAAATAGTAAATGTCACATGATCTCTACAAGTTTTTATACTTGAAGAGGAGAATAACAATCTGAAACACAAACTTATGTCTCCTGCAGATACTAGATGTGCGCGAGAACCCCAACCTGGTGATGCCTCCTAAACCAGTGGACAGAGCAGCAGAGTGGTACAACATCGACTTCTCCCTACAGAACCAACTCCGACTGGCCGGAGCCTCACCTGCGACTGTAGCAGCTGCAGGAGGAGGTGTGTGCACCTGTGTGGCGTTTTTAGATTTTGTTTGTCGGTAACAATTATTTGTGCATGTTTCCTGGAAGCCTCAACCTGTGTTTATATGTCTCCAGGAGCCAGCCCCCGAGATCACCTGGCGAGGAAGATGAGGCTGAGGAGGAGGAAGGACTGTTCTCAGGATGATCAGGCAAAACAGGTGCTGAAAGGCATGAGCGATGTCGCACAGGAGAAGAAGAACATGGAGGTAAGAAAAGAAGACAATACAGGACAGTAAACAGAAGGATGCTATTATTTATTGTGATTGGAAGCTGTTGTTCCAAATACATGATATTGAGTAGAAAGCATTGCACCAGAATATGAGTCTGTTCTCTCAGATTGGTGTAATTGTTTTTGAAAATTATCCATTTACCTTGACATTTAATTTATTAATTACCAGCATTATTCTTCACCTTCCCAGTAGAAGAAGATTAGGTTTGATTTCCATTGCACTAATAATTCTGCTAATTTTGCAGGAGAACGGCGACTTGAAATACGGTGATTTGAAAATCCGGCGCTGGGACAAGAGTCTAGAGAAGCCTCAACTGGACTATTCTGAGTTCTTTATGGATGACGCGGGGCAGGTAATGTTTGTGTGCTCTGTCCACCTTCAGCTTTAAAGTAAAAGTTGCTTCAGCTGCGGTAATAGTCAGCAGCTTCCCATTCCCATTAGTGTGTTTACATGTTATAGAGAAGAACCGTCTCTCTCCAGTTTCCGGTCTTCTGCAATTTGTTTTTCTAATGATGTTTTTAGTCGACAATCCAGAGTACAGCAGTGTAATTCTTTTTAGTATTCAAATATCACTGCATATTTCTGTTACAGGTTCCAGGTGTAGCCGTCTGGCAGATAGAGAACTTTGTCCCCATACAAGTGGACGAAACTTTCCATGGCAAGTTCTATGAGGCTGACTGCTACATCATTCTCAAGGTAACACATCAAAACTGCCATCATTTACAGTAGATGCGAATTTGATGTTTGTTGTACCAGCCAAAATGGAAAAGATGGTTAAATTGGTCTACTGATGGAGCATGTGTATGTTTTTCATGTCCTCTGAGTGACAAGACAGATTTTTTCCTTCCCGTATCCCTTTCATCAGTCTTACATTTTTCCCCTTGCCATTATAGACCTACCTGGATGACAATCATGCCCTAAACTGGCAGATCTACTACTGGATTGGTCAGGATGCCACACTAGACAAGAAGGCTGGCTCTGCCATCCATGCTGTCAACCTCAGAAATTTCCTCGGGGCAGAGTGTAGAACGATTCGGGAAGAGATGGGAGACGAGAGCGAGGAGTTCAGCGCTGTACGTAGAAACATGTTGCACATACAAGCTAATATATGAAATTCTGATACTTACTCAAGGCATAGCCCAAAATAGATTCATAACTTAACTTCCCTTTTTTCAAATGAATATTCTTATAGACGCTAACCTCTATATACACACCTATCAACTTGTATGTGCTGTTGTGAATGACAGTTTTTGTCTTGTGTGCAGGTGTTTAACAATGAGATCTCCTACATTGAGGGAGGAACAGCCAGTGGCTTTTACACTGTGGAGGACACACACTATCCTGTCAGGTAGGTCGAACAGCTGATCTTTTTTTTATCTTCATTTTAATTCAGAATGAAAAAGTTACTTGCATATCCAATTTATTTGGAGTGTGATTGATTTTGTCAGCTTCTTGATCATCATGCAGGCAGCTACATCTGTTTGTTGAGTTTATTTAGCTGTAATTATTTCCTGTGTTTATCAGGTTGTACAGAGTCTACGGCAAGAAAAACATCAGGCTGGAGTCTGTACCTCTGAAGTCCTCCTCTCTCGACCCTCGGTGACTCTTATACACTTCTACTGTCTCATACAGCAACCTAACATACACTTTGCTCTACACTCCAGCATAAACTCTCTGCTTTCTAAGACATCTGTTGCTAATTTTTGTATTATTGCTATTTGACATGTATGCCTTGTCTCAGTAGTGACAAACTCACACGCTAACATCCTGTCTTTCTTGTTTTGGCAGCTATGTGTTCCTGTTGGACACAGGGCTGGAAATCTTCATCTGGAGAGGAGCCAATGCTACTCTCAGCGGCACTACGAAGGCCAGGTAAGAAGGCCGGGGGAGCTGTCAAGATGTTCATGTCAGGGATGCAGCTATACATAAAAAAATGTTGTTGTCCCTGATGCAAACATGTGTTGTGTGTGCGCAATGTTCTCCTCCTTCAGGTTATTTGCTGAAAAGATAAATAAGAATGAACGTAAGGGGAAGGCAGAGATTACAACTCTGATGCAGAACCAGGAGCCTCCAGGGTTCTGGGAGGTGCTGGGAGGACAACCAGAGGAGATCAAGAAACACGTACCAGATGACTTCTCTCCTATCAGGCCTAAACTATACAAAGTAAGTGTGTTTAATAACCTTCACACAACAGTACTCTCTGTAGCTGACTTGGTGATGAATTTTGCTTGTCGTAGGTTACAGTAGAAGTGTGGGTAGAGACTGAAGGTAGTGTAGGTGTAATGCAAATTTGTAAGTGTTGTAGGAGGTGTGTGGGATGTACAGTTTCGTCACTTGAAGTCACGTTTACTTTATTTTTGTAAATGAGCCATGGTGATGTGGGATCAAAGAGGTTGGATGTCAGCTAACTGCTAGTTTGGTCTTTCTAGTTTAACTTTTACACATGAATTTTCAGGCAACAGAAGGCAGTTATAAGAAAGACAAAGTGGCTGGTGGATTCATTGCAGGGACTTCCTTATAAATTGTCTGTCACACCACTCTTTCATTCTTTTTTTTTTTTTTTTTTAAAGCATGTCATACATGAACAGATGACCAGGACTGACACAACGTCACAGTGTTCTGTTTGTTTTTCACTGCTGTAGGTGGGTTTGGGTCTTGGCTACCTGGAGCTGCCTCAGATCAACTACAAGCTGTCAGTGGAGCACAAAGATCACAAGATCAAACTGGACACGCTGCCAGAGCTCAGACTGGTGTGTTTATCTGCATGATCACCAGAAAGAAAGAACGTCTACAGAGCACAGTAGTTCTTCATAGCTTTTTTCCTTTCTCATAACTCTCCCTCCCTTTGCGTTGCACTCTCTCTTTTCCGTCCCTTTCCTCAGCTTCAGTCTCTGCTGGACACAAAGGGCGTGTACATCCTGGACTGTTGGTCCGATGTGTTCATCTGGATCGGGAGGAAATCTCCCCGCCTCGTCAGAGCTGCAGCCTTAAAACTAGGTCAGGAGATCTGCTCCATGCTGCACCGACCCAAACACGCCTGCGTCACCCGCAACCTGGAGGGCACCGAGTGCCAGGTAACGTTTCATACAGCAAAGACTGCATCAGAAAGTAATTAAAGAATCGATATATCTACATGTTATTGTGATATTTGTCTTACTGTCTTGGACTGTCCAGGCCTTTCTTGTCAGAGGTTTTTTTTGTTTTGTGGATCCTTTAACATTGTGAAAGACTTTATAAGGATCTTAATAAGGGTTGTTTCTGACCTGCTACAAAAAATTATTGGACACTGAAGTCTCACATAAAAGCCATGCACGTTCAAGGAAAACCAATTATACTTTTACAATTTGTGCAAGTTACAAATACATGATTAACATACTTGTACATATACAGTGAAAGGCTAAGGTAGTCATTGTTTAAATGCCAGGTTTATCTTCTATTCTACACTTTAACAGTATAAGATTGAAATTCTGTCACTCACTTCTCTTAATTTCTCTTCCTCTTCTTTCCCTTCTTCAGGTGTTCAAGTCCAAGTTCAAGAACTGGGATGATGTCTTAAAGGTGGACTACACCAGAGCAGCTGAGACTGTACAGCAAAAAGATAACCTGCAGGGCAAGGTCAGTGATGTGTGTTTGTCTCAGATCCTAGTATTGTGAGAGCAGGCTACACGGCAGCTACGACTGAAATTGACCCAGTAGCTCAAAATGTGGGATCATTCTCATTGAGACGGTCTGAATCTAAATTACACGCTGACGAGCTTCAGGCAGCCATTTTTAGAAGGCAAAAATATGTCAGATATTTGTGTAGCTCCTTGTGCTTAGTTAATCATGCTAATGTGTGTTCTGTCTCCCAGGTGAAGAAGGATGCAGAGCAGAAAGACCAGATGAAAGCTGACCTCACAGCTCTGTTTCTCCCCAGGCAGCCAGCCATGCCTCTCACCGAGGTAAACAACTTACTTTTGTCCTGGGTTGTTATGTTGGCAAAGCAAAACACACGCACACACAAAAAAAAAACTCCACTTCTCACATATTCACCTCTCCAGGCTGAACAGCTGATGGAGGAGTGGAACGAGGACCTGGATGGCATGGAAGGATTTGTGTTGGAGGGAAAGAAGTTTGCTCGCCTGCCCGAGGAGGAGTTTGGACACTTCTTCACCCAGGACTGCTACGTCTTCCTCTGCAGGTACAGTAGATGTTTGTTCGACTCTTACTTGATGTCTGTAATCGAGCGGGGGGGAAATTTGTGGCTTTAGCTGGACTTGTGTATGCTCTGTGATGGGGGAATTTATGTATTACAAGTTCACAAACTTATTTGTCATATTATAAGCTGTTGTTTTCATGGTTCCTTAGATACTGGGTGCCTGTGGAGTATGAGGACGACGAGAAGGATAAGGAAAAGAAAGAAGGTGAAGGTGGGGAGGGTGGCGGAGAAAGAAGAGGAGGAGATGAGGAGGAGGAGGACAAACAGCCAGAGGAGGACTTCCAGTGTGTCGTTTACTTCTGGCAGGGCAGGCAGGCCTCCAACATGGGCTGGCTCACTTTCACCTTCTCCCTGCAGAAGAAGTTCGAGAGTCTCTTCCCTGGAAAACTGAAAGTATGAAGACAGATTAGTGTGTTGTCCCTGACACTTAAAATAAGACTCATCTTCTATTGCACTCATCACGGGTCATCGTACAAGATCTGTTTTGCTGTTTAGGTGGTGCGTATGACCCAGCAGCAGGAGAACCTCAAGTTCCTGTCGCATTTCAAGAGAAAATTCATCATCCACAAAGGAAAGAGGAAACAGAAGACCGACTCTGCCCAGCCCTCCCTCTACCACATACGCACCAATGGCAGTGCACTTTGCACCAGGTATATTTACGCACTTATGGACACTTGGAATATCTTCATGTCCTCAAAAAAACCTCTTTTAACATTTCGTGTTTAACACACATCTCTCTTTTAGAACCATCCAGATTGGCACAGATTCCAGCAATCTCAATTCAGAGTTCTGCTTCATACTCAAGGTTTGGATGTTTAAAAACTGTACAGTCAGGCAGATTGATAAAGCAATTCAGAGTTCTGTGAATTGAGCTCAACAATTTATGTTCCCTGCAGGTACCGTTTGAGAGCACAGACAATCAGGGCATCGTTTACACCTGGGTGGGCCGAGCCGCTGACCCCGACGAGGCCAAACTGGCCGAGGACATCATGAACTGCATGTTTGATGACACGTACAGCAAGCAGGTAAGAGAGTGTGTCTCATGTTTCATTTGTGTTCTTTATTGTTCTTCTGTGATAAGCATTAAGCATACATGCCTCACTTACTTCATTTGTCGCTTCAACTGCTTTCACTTTTTACTCTTCAGCTGGCCATTTAATAGTTTCCTCTGTCAGCTTACACTTCGACTGCTTGATCTGAGAGTTGATCTGTTTTCAGTGATTCCACTTCAGCAGATGCTTTCTCTTCATTCCAGCTTGATTTATCACACAATTTTGATTTGCTGTTTCTTTCACTTTCACTTCAACTCAAACTAGTTCTTATATTTAAACTAAATGGTCTATCAGCACTTAAGTTGTTGCTTTGACAACCACTTCGGCTTCTTTCAGTGTTTCAACTTTTTGTTTTAACATGTTTTCAGCTTGTGGTACACTTGGGTTTTCTTTTTCAAGTATTTATTCCCATAAAAGAAAACCGGTTGAACATTACTGAGAGAGCCCTTAAAAATAGTGATATCTGAAATATGTTGCCTTTATTCCCATCCAGGGATGGTATAGATGCTTTAGCTTTTGGGAATTTCTTTCATTTTTTATATATGTGCAAGTCCACATACATTAAAGGCATTTACTTTGTGTTATTTGACAAAAATCTGTGCATTTTTCTGATCATTTGATGAATAAAAATGTCCATCGTGCATGAATAAAAAAAACCCTCCAAATTAACAAAATGGAGTGAAAACTGTTGGCTGACTAAAGTGTCTTTGGTGGACGCCAAAAACTCAGTGATTTAGGAATAATTCTGATGTGCACTACAAGGCTGAGAATGTGTGCTGGAAAGTACATCTCATCACAGCGTCATCAATCAATACGTCTCTCTGTCAGGTCATTAATGAGGGAGAGGAGCCAGAGAACTTCTTCTGGGTCGGGATCGGTTCTCAGAAACAGTACGACGAAGACGCAGAGTATATGAAACACGCTCGGCTCTTCAGGTGAGTGCACGTCATCTGTTCTGCACATCACGGCATTACAGTGAAAATATGTGCAGCTGTAATTCTTGTGTGACACCATCTGTTTTTCCTCATATTGCATCTTTCACTTCTACCTCTTTAATGACTCTTCTTGTTTTATGTCCTTTCTTTCACAGGTGTTCAAATGAGAAGGGTTATTTCTCTGTGTCAGAGAAGTGCTCAGACTTCTGTCAGGATGACTTAGCAGATGATGACATCATGTTGCTGGACAACGGCAAAGAGGTAACGCCAAATAAGCATCATGTTCAGTACAATGTGAGGTGGCAAACATACTTGTGCACAAGCCATAAAATTTAAAAAAAAAAGAGCCTGTTAAAATCCTAGATCTATGAAGGAAAAATATATATATATCACTGTCCAGGTACACATTTTAAAATTCAAAATCTGATAAAACAGTTTTAACTGATACAAAAGATTCTAAAACCAATACACACTGGGATGAGTTGGATAATACATCCAAAAAGTCAGGACCAGCATAACTAGCAATTAACACAATCAAGCACAGTTCATTAAAAAGATATACCTAAAGAAATACTGCTAGTAGTTAACCCTCCTATTACCTTCAAATTTACTAATATCTTTTATCCTTGGGTTCAATTTGATCCCAGCAATTTAAACCTCCAGAAAACATATTTAAAATTGTTACCCAAGTTTATGTGTGAAAAATACTTCAAGTACTTATTTAGAGGTGGAATGGGGTCAAATTGGGCTGCAAGGTGGCGCAGTTGGTAGCACTGTTGCCTCGCAGCTAGAAGGTTGCTGGTTCGCGTCCCGGTGGGGGCACCGGAATCTTTTTGCATGGAGTTTGCATGTTCTCCCCGTGCAGCGTGGGTTCTCTCCGGGTTCTCCGGCTTCCTCCCACACAGTCCAAAAACATGTTGAGGTTAATTGGTGATTCTAAATTGTCCGTAGGTGTAAATGTGAGTGTGCTTGGTTGTCTGTCTCTAAGCGTAGCACTGCGATAGACTGGTGACCTGTCCAGGGTGTCCCCTGCCTTCACCCTGAGTCGGCTGGGATAGACTCCAGCCCCCCCGCGACCCTAATGAGGATTAAGCGGTGTATAGATAATGGATGGATGGATGGGGTCAAATTGACCCCAAAGATAATAGGAGGGTTAAAAAAAAATAATTAAAAGCGATCAAATCATTGTCACATTTTCTGTTGTCTTGATTGTTTTTCTTCCTTTTCTGCGTTTCCGCCTCTTTCAGGTCTACATGTGGGTGGGGACTCAAACCAGCCAGGTGGAGATCAAACTGAGTCTCAAAGCCTGCCAGGTGAGTGAGACGCTGCAGTTTGGTGTGCACATGCCTGTGTGTAGTTTCCCACATCTCAGCAATCCCTCTCCTCCTCTTCCCCTCCAGGTTTACATCCAGCACATGCGCTCTAAGGAGACCGAGCAGCCGAGGAAGCTGCGACTGGTCAGGAAGGGAAACGAGCCTCACTGCTTCACGCGCTGCTTCCACGCCTGGGGAGCTTTCAAGACTCCCCCCGCGTAGGCCAAACCGGATCACACGCATCACATTGATTTGCTGCCATGTAATTTTCTACTAGTAAGATGACGATGTCTATGCCAGTCCCAGCTTTACCTGAGACTTACCTCCATCCTGCTCAGCAGCATTTTGGCCAGCAGGTTTCTGTCAGCAACTGCCTACAAAAAAAAAAAAACAGCCTGGAAAGGTTTAAGTTTAGCACAACAAGCCCGATCAGTGAGAGTTCTTCTGGTCAAGGAGCTGCTGGCTGGTGAGGTGGTTAAAATATTCCTTTTTTTCTAGAAGCTTTTTAGCAGCAAGTCTGGATTTTGCTGTTTGAGTGAAAGAAGAGAATTATGTTTTCTGATAAAATAGGTGTACAGAGGCTTATATAAAAAATAAAACAAACCCATGGGAAGTGTTTCCCCTCACATATCGATCTGCTTCGCTGCTTTCACGTGGCTTGTGCTGCATGGTCGATCGTTTTCAGCAGAGGAGGGTTAAGTGCTTGTTACTACAAGAGCCGCTCCTTCATGCTTTAGTGCCGCCAGTCACGCAGCTTATTGGAAGCAGATTACAGCAGAGAGTAGTCGATTTTACAGTCTGTATTATTCTTTTCATCATTGAGGGACTGAGCAGAAAACAGCACTATAATTGTTTCTCTGAAGAATGTCGGTTTATATATCTATTTTTTTTCATGGTATGTGTGTGTGTTTGCCCCGATGCGCCTTCACTGAGATGGGGTCTTCCTCATTCCCACAGTCTGTTTGGTTACTGTTCTCACATCCTCTAATGTTACCGCTGCAAAATGAAACCGACATGAAGATACTTTGGAGAGGGATTTCCGTAGCTGTGATCAATGGTTACATTTATTTGGCCAAAGAAGTCTTGTGGAGGTCAGGGTGTAAGTTAGATATGTGAGACAGATTTGTTTTATGTTTAAGAGGTTTAAATGTGCAATCAGTAGAGCCTGGGATACTGAAACTAAATACTGTATTCTTCTACGCTACAGGCCGCATTCAACTTGTCTAAATGTTTATTTTCTGGAGACAATAGGAAAGTGCTTCTTTCCAAAATTTTGCGTAACTATATTTGAAAAAGTAAATGCATGATATTTAAAATACTACAGGTTTAAAGTTGAAGTTAGATCTTAAAGTGCTGCTTTTCTTTTTCAAATATGTTTCTCTTTTTGGAACCAAGCTCTTCAATGGGAGATCTTCCACATCCTATGGGACATATCTTGATAAACGTAGGGACATCTGCTGCTGCTGTTAGAACGATCAGTTCGACTAGTTCTACATCTTAGTAACTCCTGCAGTGCTTCTTGCGATCATGTGACCTGTGTAACACGCAGGCACTGGTCCAAGCGAGATGTCTGTATAATATTCACAAATGGCTGCAACTTTCATCTCTGTTTCTTTCTACTATATTTTGTGGGGTGAACTGTATGCTTGTTAGTGTGTTTGAGTCTTGCACACATACATATGTGTGTATCTGAATATGTGCACATGCTCCTGATGCCACCTGCAGATGCTTTATTTATGTATTTTATATAAAAATAAAATTTCACATCACAGTTTGTGATCTTGGCCTCTTACTCACCAGATGTTTCAGTACAAGCCAAACGTTGGACAAAGTCTCTTAGAGAGAGTAAATAATTTTATTAACATTCACAATTCTTCATCAGCCAAAATGCTAAATGACCCGATTAATAAATTCCTACACATGAAACTGGATGACAAAATAGAAACAAATTCATCTCAACTGTGGAATTAAAAAGGTAAATCGTGCCAGCTGTAGCATGAAAGGGTTAATCACGTGTGTCAACCAGAACACAAAAAAAAAGCTAAACACAAGAGTAAAAACAAAAAAAAAAGAGGCATTAACATTGATTCCTACCTGCTGAGCTACATTAGTTAGTAGTGAGGTCCTTTTTTTAACATTTTAAAACAAGGATCAAGAAGCTAAGGGAATACTGCAGGGGGGGGCGTTTTTTCTTGAGGCTACAACAGGTTCGAATATTTTACTCCATCGTCAGCTTGCTGTTACAAACCTGTCTTCTGTGAACCCAGATATAGATACTGCATATGTTTTTACACAGTAAAACATTTTTTAAAAAAAGGGGGGGTTAAAAATACTGATGATCAAAGCTCTGCGTGTAGCCAAAATGCACCAATTTCAGAGACCTCAATAAGAAATCTCCAGTACGTTACACTTTCAGACTGACTTTGCTTACCTTGCAACACTTCCCTGAGTCCTGTCAAAAGATTTTTCTGCGTGAGATGATGAAACATTAAGAGGAAGAAGGGTTCGAGTGACGGCTCCTTCATTTTACCACATTCTATACCTTCATCCTCTTTGAGTCTCTGAGGAAATATTTCTTGACATTGAATCCAGATTTTTACCCAAACTAAGAGCAGAAAATTAGGACTGAAACCTGGCTGCCACCACCTCGTATCTTTCTGGGGTTGTACAACACTGTAGCTTCACCTCACGTGGTCCCATTGATTCCTTATTGTAAGAGAGGACAGTGATGTCACATAGATCACAGGGCTTCAAGTTGGGAAAGATGTTTCACTACAACCACTGAATAGGAGGCTAACTTGCTTCACCTCTGCGTTGTACTCTTATGACACCTCTGTCCACGTCGTGCATTTAGCAATAAAGATATTTCAAAAGTCCCCCAAAAAAGGAAAAAAACAAATCAGCTCCAGTCCCAAAAACACTTCCTAGCTGGTTCCATTAGAAGCCACTGTCTTGAATTTTTCTCCCACTATTTGTCCTTCAATATATCTTCTCCCAAAGCCGTACAAAACACATTTAATAGAGCTTCAACTTTTGCAATAAAAACACCTTCATTGTCCCAGTCCTCAGTTCTTTTCTTCACACCTAGAGAGCGTCTCAAAACCTTGGCGATGACGATGTGCCAACAGGACGACAAGTGATTCAACTGCCCTAAAAAAAAAAGTGGGAACAGAAATGCTACAACTTTCAATACTCAAATATATCAAAGTACTTGATGTGCTCGTCCCTTACTGGGCTCCCTTTCAGTCACTGCTGGATACCATCAGTTCATCAAAGCAGCTCATTTGCAGGACTGTCGTGTACATTAAGCAGAACAATCCGTCACATCCACCACTTGTGCACAAGAAATCAACGTTTGGCCGCTGAGCACTGGTTCCAAAACCTCAGATGGAGCCCACGATGCCGCAAAACTTCGGATAGAAACATAAAAACATCAGTAAGTTTCCTATGTTGAACGTGGCGGCCTTTTCCTCGAAGGCCGAGCTGCAGTGATCAGCGGGAGAAGGGCTCAAGGAGGAATGATCGCAAAGAGATGGACGAGGACACATTTTCAGTTTCAGCTCCGACGGAACACGCCGGGCTTCCTGTCTCCGAGTGAGAGGCAATGTCACGTTTCCAAAGTGGTTGAATAAGAAGAAGAGTGTGTTCTTCCAGTAGGAGGAACCACCACAAGTTTCTTTTTTTTTTATCTTTAACGTCGTTTTCTGTGTCCGTAGTAAGACTTTTCCTCCCGGCAGTGAGGAGAGTGTAGCGTGCTGGCTGGGGGGGGGGCTCCACAGTGGGCTGATGGGAGATGTTTGTGGTCCAGCACTGAAATCCAGTCCATCGAGACCACTAGAGCCCCTCCCTGTAATACTAAGAGAGAGAGAAAAAAAAAGAACCCAGAGGACGTTATGAGTGGAAAACACTATCGCCACATAACAGAGCCAAAGAAACACAAGAAGCTTTGGTGTGATGGGCCAAGCGGTTTGCTCAGCAGGAAAAAATGTGAACAATAACATCAAACGCTTCGTCAGTCTGTAGCTTTATGCTGACACTAGTCAGTGAATGGAGGTCTGGTGTGAGACTTGCACACTGTGGACTTATTTAGGGCTGCAACAAATATTTTCAGTGTTGTTTAATCTGTCAATCAACTATTTCTCAATTAATCTATGAGTGGTTTTGTCTATAAAAATTAAAAAATAAAAAAAAGAACCGATCAGTGTTTATCTAATCCCAACATGACGTCCTTTAATGTCTTGTTTTGTTCATAACTACAAGACATTTAGTTTTAACTGTGAGAGGAGGAAAATAACCTTTTCACATTTAAAAAACTGCAATCAGAGAATTTTGATTTTTTTTTTTCTTTACACATTATTAATTCCAATTAGCACCTACTTGTACTGTACAGTATGTGTAAACTCAGACCTTGGACAGGTTATTATTGTTTTGTTTTTTTAAAAACTTTCTTTCTTTCGTATTATGAATAATTACTTCTTGTGCCATAAGGAGATAATATGAGGGAAATGGGGCGTGTAAGTAAATGCAACTACTTCAATCACAAAAAAAAAAAAATATTCATGGTATTTAACTGTAGTTTCATTGTTTCATTGCTCTTGTGTTCATATAAGAAATAATTCTTAAGATCCTTCAGGTTAAAACTAGATATTGGACTAAAATAATAAATAAATTTAAAAAGCCAAAAAGGTAATAATTTAAGTTCGAGCCCAAATTATGTTTTTTTACGCACTAAATACATACATTAAAAATGCCTATTATAAATAATATTCAGTAGACGGTGCAGCTATGCAGTGTATCATCTGTATTTCTAAACGTCACCACAAGAGGGGAGCAGAGAGTTAAAAATGTTAAGGAGAGACTTGTCGACATATCACAGCCACAATCGTCTCCTCATTTAGGAATTCTGGTAGCAGAGAATAATGACACACATCGGATTAGTAGATTACTGTAGATGCATTTTTTTTCATTACGGCAGCAAGTTAGCTTTGATTTCTTCTGCCAAGTAGAGTAGAACTCATCAGTTTATCTCTAAAGGAGGCACAGGCAGCGTCGGTTGTTTAAAAGATGTAATCTGAAGCCTTCAAGTAAAAGTTACGATTGCTTTTAATTTTGGATTTGCAAAGTGTAAAATAGATAACTGGAATTGGTGCAGTGACCAAAAATGTTACACAAACTGACCCAGAGCCAGCTCTGAATACTGTACAAAGACAGTAAAAAAACAAACAAACTCTGAGCTACAGAATAAAATGTGTGTTCAGTGCATGGAAATGGTTTTAGCTCCGCTGGCTTTGCGAAGACTTAAAGTGGAGGGGAAACAGTGAGGAGGGTTTGTTATTGGAATGCAGCGCTCAGACAGAACAAGGCTTTGAAGTTTGCACACTCTGGACCAGCTCCATTAGAAACAGGTGTCTGCAGCTCTCAATACGCCCACCGTGTCTGAGCAAGTGCAAGCTCATGCATCTGCTCACAGTGCTGGGTTTGTGCAACTGCAAGGCCTGAAACGAGTTTAAAAATCAAGTAACTGTTGTGTGTTTCTCACCTGTTCAGTTGATGAGGATGCCAGGTGAGCGTCCCTCCTCTTCTTTGATGTTCTTTAGGTTATTTTCCGCCTCGTCTACGGTTCTGCACGACAGATACACAAATTAAATTGATTCTTGTCTTTAAAATGTATTACTAGCTTTTCTAATTTTCTTTAAACGGTGTCATTACGCGTGCACCTACGTTAGGAAATCCCTGACGTCCTCCACAGTGAGTTCTCCAGTCGAGTCGAGGGTGAGGTCAGCACAGCTGAGGGGGGAGTCCAGAGGGGTGTCCAGGATGGGGGAGGACAGGGAGCTTGGAGCCTCCTCTGTTTGCCCTGTGAGGGAAAAATCAGAGAGTTGAGGGCTGAAGATTTCGCTAAATTTGGGTGATTCATACCGCTGTGTGTTGCTGGAGGTGTAATTGAAAGTTTTCCAGGTATGCTAGATGAATAAAACTAACCAGTTTTATTTTCACAGTTTGGTTATCCAGCGCAACAATCACATCTTTAGTACCTCAACAAGGTTATACCAACAAATCAGGTGCCTAAATGTAATAAATCCAACAAGAAAGCAGAGTTCAAATTTAAATGGATGGGAAAGTTGACTGCATAATGAATCAAATACTAATCAAAATGTTTGCTTTTCACAATTAAATAAAGCATGATCATGATGTTTAAAGTCAATAGCACATAGAAAACAGCTCATGTAGACAAAATCCCCGGGTCTCAGAACCAATCAGAGTCGCTGCAGTAACTGAGTGGAGACTAGAGGCTTCTCAGTGCGTCACAGCTGCTAGCTAGCTTCTACTGTAGCCTGAGGCATTTAGGGAACATCAGTAAACTGTGGTATCCATCAATAAGCAGTGTTCAGCTAACGGAGCATTTCAGCTACAGGTTTTTAAAAAAATATTTTGCCTCCAGGGAGTTCAGGTGAAGAAAAAAATTAACTGAAGTATTATTTTAATGCAGAGATTTGCACATTAAGGGAAACAACATGGAAGTGACACAGTTTTTTAAAAAGTTTTCTTTAGAAATACTGTGTCTCTAAAAAGTACTTAACAATGATAAAATCAAGAAATTGGGTGTTTCTGTTTCTGCCTTTGTGAAGCGCTATGAGATGACTTGTTGTTGTAAATATGCGCTATACAAATAAAATTGAATTGAATTGAATTGAATTAATAACTCAATGTGACCTTAGTATTGGTCAAAATAATCATTTATCATCAATTACACAACTATATTCATGAGCACAGAAGCTAAATCTCAAGGACTTTGGTCACATTTAGGTCAAATCTTTAATCTGTCCAACACTTTTGTTTCTAATCAAACACATAGAAAAAACTAACATTCCTATCAACCATCAGATAGACTTTGTTTTAAACTAATTAGGTTAACATCATAACACGAATGCAACTACATACTTTGCTCAAATATGATACTTTAACATTATAAAATATTTTTTTTCTTCACTTTAAACCTAAGTGTTGCTGAAATTAATAGCTTTGAGACACAATGCTCTGAGTTTATAGTTCCCTAGGACGGATATAAAGCCAATAATTTTTACTTTTTAAAGTACATTATTGCTTACAGTATTTCTAAATGTAAAGACACATTTAACAATTCTGGCTGCAAGGAAAGTTGTTAATAACGGAGTGCCAGGTGAAAGGCTGACTGGTCTCCACATCAACCACTGTTTCCTGCCAAGAGAGGAGGTTCTGGGCAGCGAAGGCAACTGGGGCATACTGAATGGTTACCATGGAGACCAGAAGACGACCCCTGCGAGGCCTGGTCGGGGTTTTGAGAGGTTCAGAGGGAGAAGAAGAAGAGGGTGCGATGAAGAGAGGGAGAATAGGCGGGGAGCGAAGTAACAAGAGGGAAGAAAAAACAAGGGGGGAAGGAGAGAAAAGAGAGTGTGCGCTCAGACCTACCCTCAGCCTGACCCATCTGGTTCTTGTGGGTTCCGTTGGCCTGCGGCTGCGTCATCGTACCATCGCTGCGGAGACGAGAGTGCACGCCATTTACATTGGCAACAGACGGAGGGATAACAAAGCAGCAGAAAGGTAGCATGTCTCCGGCGGTAACCTGAGAGAAAGCTGCATGAACGGCAGATTTGGCGGTTTCCAATGCACCGTCCAGAGACCACTGAGGGTCTCTGAATAGTTTACACTGCTTCCTGGAAAACCACTGCATATCCATAGCTGCATTTGTAAACTTCTGAATGATTATTTTGCTGGATTATTCAACAGCAGGCATTCCTGTTTCTGATTATGTTGTCTAGTAACAATTTATCAAATGATTTCCATGAAAATGTAATACATTTCAATATTGTGATTGAGGATTTTATCCAAAAAGCACAACCCTAATTTAATTTTACTATTTTTCTTGCTACATAAACTAACAGGTATGTACGATATGTGGGTTGCTGAGGTTTCTTTAGGACAGATTTGGGCAAACAGAGATCTGCTGTTCATGCACACTGGGTTTCCATGTGGTGGTCAATCAATACATATATGGTGCAATCAGGCAGAGAGAAAGCAGCTCACTGTATGAAACCGAGATGTGTCGAGATAAAATGTAGGTTTTTCATATTTAAATGATGGACTTTGTGTGCGCTACCTGGCAGGTGTGGGCTCTAGTGGTCGGTCCAGCTGAACAGAGCAGAGCGGCTCGGTGAGAACCTTCGCAGACAAGGAGAACCTCTCGTACTCTGAAGGAGAGATCAGGTAAAACCCTGCGGAAAGCACAAAAACAAGAGTTCAACAGGTGTCTTCAGGCCACGTCAGAGAACACTTTCTGTGATACAAGTGAAATGACTTTTTACATATTGAAACATCATTTTACTACAGAGCATTAAAGGATCAGGTTTGGATTTTTTTTCTGGACTATATTTTGCTTTCCCTCTGATTAACTCAACAGGTGGTATGTTGGTCCACTTATGATGCACTCTAAATCCAATCCAATAAATACAGCAGGTATAAATACTATAGCTACAACAAAGACCATTAAGAGTTTTAGAAACCAATAACAGAATCCATTCATAAATAAACAGATAGCCAGTGCACAGTCTTGATCATTTGTGTGTTACGTTTGCTCCTTCTCGTTTCAGTCACAACAAGTTCAGCTGAGTTCATTTGTAGTGGAGATATAATCTTCTTGGGAAGACCAAATAGCAGATCAATAAAATCGTCAATCCTCCAAAAAAAGGAGTGTGCATGTCTCTGTATTGGCTTGAGAGAGAAACTGTGGTACCCTGGTAATGATCTTTAAACGCTAAATTCTTAGTTATGTTTCTAATGTGAGGCTCAAAAGTGAGATCAGAGTAAAAAAATTACTGAAGTTTTCTCACTTGTTGACATGGGTCAAATTTTTGCAGTTTTACAACGACTTTCTCTCTCTTTCAGTTTTGTCCTGAGTGAGCTACCATCCATAAGTTGATATCTAAAATACAGCTGAAAAGGGCATTGATTGGGTCATGAGGAGAAACAGCAATGTCAAACTGTGTTTCACTTTAAATCAGCCCTGACAGCTGTTGGTAAGAGAGCTTCAGCTTCTCTGGTTATCTTTTTAACTGCTTTAATTTGCGCCTGAGCGGCCACAGCTGAGGGTGAATCCACTCGGACACTGTGGCCACAACCAGTTGAGGTTTGCTACATAATGCATAACATTGTATCATACTACAGCTGAGCGGATCAGAAGAAATGCAAACATTATTACGAGGGAATGCAAAGTATCCCAGAAGGAAAAAAAAAACAAACTACACTGTGACCCTTTGGTGACTTGAAATGTGTAGTTATGAGTCTGGTATTTTCTAGTGACTCTTTCGTTAGAAGTGAAGCCTTCTCTCCTCACCCTGTCCGTTCTTGGTGAAGACACAGGATGCAATGCCACTGATGTCTTCTTTACGAATGCAGTCGTAACGCACCTGACGACACAAAATGGAGTCATCATGAAAATACTGTTAAAGAAACACTCATATACTTATGTAATTTATTTATTACACCAACCATGCTACAATACAAACTTAGCATGTTTTGTAAACATGCATACAACTGTGACCGTACCTGTGGTCGGAGGCCGGGTATGTTAAAGAGGTGCATGTCTCCCAGGTTGGTCAGACAGACCAGTGTGTGTTCACTGTAGTCCTCCTGAGCTGTGGAGCTGAACACCATCAGGGCCACTTTCCTCACCCGACAGCCTTCGTGTGCAGTCAGCTTGAACTTGGTCTTGGCGCTCACTTTAGGGAGAGAGAACACCTGCAGGAAGAGCAAAGAAGATTCACAACTAGAACAACAGGCTCACTTTTTTGTGATGTTATGATCCTGATGTCTGACTCACCTTGAGTTGCTCCTCTGAGGCGATGAGCACCGAGTGAGCATTGGTCATATCTGGTGCGATGGCGAGGTCCTGGGAGGCTTCATATGGGTCCGGTAACGGTTTCCCCCGGCCGTCCAACACACAGATCGACACCACGGGAGCTCTGTGCATCAGCTGGATCTCTTTTCCCAGCACCGCCTCCACACAGACGCTGCTCTCACTGGCCCCGCCACGCTCACACACACGTCCTGAACCCACACCAGGCACCTCCAGAGCGTAGGCGTACACACTGCCTGAGTTGGTGCCTGCCCATAGTGTGGGGCCATGGTGGGTACCTAAAGGAGACACAGTGTGTTGTTAGTGCTGTGGAAATGGTAACAGACACAACCATTTATTATACTGCTCACCAGTCAATTCTCTTTCTCTTAATAAAAAAATAAAAAAATAAAAAAATAAATACTGAATCAAGGGTGTATTGTCATAATGAAGCTACCAACTTTAGTCATAACCCTGACAAGTAAGTCAACGCACCATCACGCAGAAAGGTGTCAGCAAAACAGAGACATCTGACCACTCCAGACAAAGAGTCGTCTGCTGACCGGGGCTCAATCCTTCGTTGTACCGGAGCTACTTCCTCCTGCTCTGCTAGAGCAGCATTGGCCTCTTGAACCTACATGTGACACATACATAGTTTAGTTGTATGTCAGGATGTTCTATGGCCTCCCAACTAATAGAGATGGACTTACCTTGCTGGTGGGTGTGCTGATGGTGCGTTTCTTCCCAGACACTCTGCTTTTACGGATGCGTCGGAAGCTCTGTCGTAGGGATTTTTTCAAGGACTTCACTCTGGACAGGGGACCCTCCATCGCCAAAGAGTCATTTGGGTGCAGGGTGCACCTAAGAGAACACAGAGAGCAGCAGAGTGTTGCCTTTAAGATCAGGTCTGGTAAATGTTTCAAATAGTATTATGCTGTTTTATACTGGCATTGACCCACTGAAACATTATGTAATCAAAACACATTCAGTATGTATGCACAAAAATATAGGGCAGCAAATATGGAGGGAGGTAGAAAGGACTGAGTTTATGTTTAACATCCCAACATGTCCACACATTGCCCCATATTCAAAGAACAAAAAAAGGAGCTGTGATTGTCTGTCCCAACCTGGCCAGCACAGCATTTCGTCTGTGGTAGTCAAAAAGGCCGAATCCATGACTCGTCCCAAAGGCGATCAGGTTCCACTCGGCGTGCAGCGCCACCGCTGTGACTGAGGCCGGAGGCAGGCACTGCACCAGCACTAGTGGCTGGAAGCCTGGAGGGAAGGGGGCAGGTTTGAGACGCGGTTCCAGCCTGTCATGGCCCTTCCAGGTGAAGCCCTCCCTGTCCTGCAGGAGATCAACCACCGACACGTCCACCAAGTGGTCTGAGCGCTCATCACTCAAACCCAGCACAATCACCTGAAGAGGAACAGTCAAGAAACATCATGGCTCCAGTTTTAATATACACTGAATGACGGTAATACATTCTAATCAAAACATTAAGAACTCACAGCATCCTTACTTTCAAAAACCTCTTAAATGTAATCCAAATAAAGCACATTTCCATTCTGCATGTCTCTATTTACAGTACTGTGCAAAAGTCTGACACTTGATATGTTTAGATTTTTAACCAACAGATAATATCACTAAAGAGACATCCGATTGGTTCCAATTCATTCCACAACATGACAACAAACATGCAGACAGAGTCACAGAGATATATCTTCAGCCGCAGGAGGAACATGGAGTCCTGCCACAGATGGAGTGGTCCACACAGAGCCCGGATCTCAGCATCATGGAGTCGATCTGGGATTTCGTGAGGAGAAGGAAAACACTACGACAGCCTAAATCCACAGAAGAAATGCAGCAAGTTCTCCAAGATGTCAGGAACAGCCTACCTGCCAAGTGCTTCAAAACACTGTGTGCACGTGCACTGAGGAGAACTGGTGCGGCTTTAGAAGGTAAAAGGCCGTCACAGCAAACACTGATTTGATTTAGGGTGTAAACAATAAATTAAAACTTTCCATGGCAGTATTTGTAAAAGCATTCTCGCTTTGCTTTCAGTGTCCAAAACTTTTGCACAGTACTGTCTATAACTTGTGACAGAACTCATCTGCGTGGTCTTTACCTGTCCTGCAGTTCCGGCCACCACCAGCTTGTTGCTGTATTTGCACAGACTGATCTTCTGGATGCCGAGCCTAGGGTCATCGCTGTACGGGTCGAAACAGCCCACCTACACACACAGGAAACCACAGGCAAATCAATGTGTTTGGAGCTGGTTGTTTATCAATTTATTGCTCAATTTTACCTCTTTCTCACAGCAAACAGTTTGAAACACTGGATTTGTAGACATGCATTACAGAAAAATGGATCATACAGTGATGCAAAATCAAGTCAATCAAATAAGAACATCTATAGGTGCACGCTGAAGGTGCAAACAAATTCTAAAAAACACAACTGTGATGCAAATTTATGACAGAAAACAGAAACTAGGATGCTTCAGCATTTATACCAAGGTGCTGATTGTTCCCTGACATGTAGCTCATGTTTGTTATCCTACAAATTCACCTCCTCTGACTCCACAAGCTCAGCCTTTTCTTGGAATCTCGTAAAAACAGCGTCGTCTCATTCTGAATATTTAGTTACAAATTGAATCCAATGTCAAAATGCCCTCCTGAAGCTTTCCTCGTTCTTTAATGGCAACCATACTCCTCTTACTCTCTACCAGATGCCAGGACGAGCCCTACTTTTCCCCTCACACATGCAAAGTCAATGTGTGCATTAAGGTGTCGTCTCTGTCACACACATACACAGTAGGAATTATTATCCCGCTCACATGGGAGTTGTGTCTTTGCAAAACAACAAGTAGGAGAAGCAACACACACACACACACACACACACACACGCACACGTTCAGAGAAAGAGTGGGCTGATAGGTCTGGTTTTCATTACAGGAGAGAAAAAAGGGAAAGGCGCTTCATCCCATATGAGGGCTGCATTCCTGAACATGCAGCTCTGTTACCACAGGATACATGAGGAAATATGTGTGTGTGTGTGTGTGTGTGTGTGTGTGTGTGTGTGTGTGTGTGAGGGGGGGATGTAAAAGAAAATAAATTAAATAGGAAGAAGCGAATGAAATAAATGGGAAATAAGACTTGGAGAGATGTGCATGTGTGTATGGACAGATTGACACTATAATCTATTTTTCACTCTTGAATGCATCGCTCCAAATAATAGCGTCTCTTTTTAATCCATTAGGGATCCCAGATAATATATTCTTATCCTGATCATACGCCTAAACACTGCGAAACGTTTCTCGCTGCAGAACCGATTTATTTAAATATTCATCGAGCACGACATGTCCCGTCTTCAATCTGCATTTCCCGTCTACTAAAGCCAAACTACTCTGCCAGAATCCCCTGACATGAAATTCTGCTTCCCAACTGTGAATCAGTTCATTTAAATGTAACTCTGCACAGAAAGCTGCCCATTGAAACAGAATCAGACTTTGGTTCCTTCAGAGTCAAGTTTTTAATAACAAGAACAATGGGGTGGGCCTGTCTGAAATCCAAACACATGAAAACAATCAGAGGAGAAAATTAGACCACAGATGTAGCGTTACAGGACTGTGTGTGTGTGTGTGTGTGTGTGTGTAGGTGTGTGTGTTTATGCAAAAGACACATTGCTTTTATTCCCACAGCCTGTTAAATACGACCCCATGCCCAAACTCGGTTCGAAAGACTCCCTCTCCTATTCTTGCATCATTTCACCTCCTCGGTTCTCACCTTCCTGAAGGGAGGCCATTCCTCCTCCTGCTGCATGTCGGGGTCGTTGCTAGGGTCCTGAGGGTCATCGCTGGGGTCACAGTCGGTGTGGAAGACATTGGCTGTGCTGAGTTTGTATAGCGGAGTAAGAGCGACACCTGACGCGTCCCAGAAACGCACCGTGCCATCCTCATGCCTGGCAAGATACAAGATTAAAAAAAAACAACAATGGTGTTTAGAAGGTATAATATTTACAGTGTTTGGAGCTGTAGCTCAGTGTGTCAGCATGGTAACATTTTCTATATCACTTTAAACTAAAACAGAAGAGGCTGATGAGAGCAACTTTCCCTCTGAATGCTACTAACATGGCTCAAAACTAACAGCAATAGTCCTACTGGTTTTCCATCCATTATCTATACACCGCTTAATCCTCACTAGGGTCGTGGGGGAGCTGGAGTCTATCCCAGCTGACTTAGGGTGAAGGCAGGGGACAACCTGGACAGGTCGCCAGTCTATCACAGGGCTACACTTAGAGACAGACAACCAAGCACACTCACATTCACACTTACAGACAATTTAGAATCATCAATTAACCTCAGCATGTTTTTGGACCTTGTGGGAGGAAGCCGGAGAACCCGGAGAGAACCCACGCTGCACGGGGAGAACATGCAAACTCCACGCAGAAAGATTCCAGTACCCCCACCGGGAAGCGAACCAGCAACCTT
The DNA here is from genome assembly GCF_000690725.1 of Stegastes partitus. Classification (NCBI taxonomy): domain Eukaryota; kingdom Metazoa; phylum Chordata; class Actinopteri; family Pomacentridae; genus Stegastes; species Stegastes partitus. Next base: position 331,405 of record NW_007578266.1, read on the forward strand.
GTGCTAACCAACTGCACCACCTTGCAGCCCCCTACTGGTTTTCTTATGCCGAATTTCTTTTGACAAGTCTGTGATGCCTTTACGTAACTGATATTTTTTTTATTGGGCTTCAGGCCAATGTAAGCTCTGCCAAACGTCTGCAGTTGGCAGCATTCTGACAGTTATCACAGGATTTCCTCTTTGCCAAGTCGCATGTAGATTCAGTTAAATGCAGGATATCCATATCCTTTGTCATGCTGCTTTTAGTGAATTTACTTACTAGAAAGCATCAGATTTAAGTCATGTAAACAAAAGCCTGGATCCACCTGCAGCGTGGACACAACCAGCGGGTGTGTGCATTTCTAAGTGTGTGGGTGTTGGTGCATGCATGTACCCCGTCAATAGCAGCTCTTGTTGTTTCGGTGGAGGTGCCAGATTTTTCCCACCGCATATCGGCCAGCTCTGCACAAACAGAAAAAAAAGATTGATAGCAAGTTAGTCATGTGGAAGAGCTGCAAGAGAAAGTTTTACATTGAACTTGACTAAACGGAAACATTCCTCACCCCTTCTATTCTGTCATGACCCCAAGTAAAAAAAAAATAAATAAAAAATTTACTACAGAAAATTTATGGCAGAAATTCTGTCCTCTGCAGCTCAGAGTGCTTTTGTTGAGTTTCCTCTGTTACAGTGCCAGTCTCTCTGGTTTGGATTCACACAGACAAACACAGAGTCATGATTTATGAACCTAGCAGCTGTGTGTGTGTGTGTGCGCGTGTGTGTTTGTGAGTCTAATCTGCCACTGATCAAACAGCTGATCTAAGCTACAAAGCTTTTGCAAAGCCTTTAACTGCCCACACCTGCTCTTAAAGTTAACACACTACCAGCAGGCTGATGGTCACATTCCTGTTGTTTAGCTGACAGCGTGCGAGTTCAGATCATGAGTAATTACATCCATTTACACACAAATAGCCCGTATCAGATCAAATTAAAATTCAGTAATTTCACCTCGCTTATGACCATTTAGAATGCTTTGAACCTTGGCATCCAACGGCAATTTGGGAAAAAGCCAAACAAAACCCTGGAACTGCACGGACAAGCAGCTTGGCGGTCGGCCACACTGTGTTTAATGTGTTCTCAGGTTAAGCTTCTTACATGTACCTCCTGTAGGATTTACTGTAATTGAATACCCGTACAGTCACGTATAAGCCAATTTACAAACTAACTGCATCGCTCATAGTGCTTTGCCAAAAGATACAAAAGACGGCTTTTGTAGTTACTAGAGCAAATGGCTTAAGAACATATTCACACAAAATTCAACTTAAAATTATTGCTCCTCACCCTGTGCGTCTGCTGCCGGCCCTGCTGTGCTTTGCCGGCGTTGATGAGTCTCTCCCAGAGTTTTGGAGGGACACTGGAGATGTGGCAGGAGCAGGTGATGGCTGAAGAGTGAAGGGGAGCAAGATAGGGAGTGGGCAGAGAGGGCCACCCGGGGGTCTGGAGGTCAATGACAACCAGCTCCTCTTCGAGCAGCACCACTAAAGCTGACGGGTCATCATACTCTGGAAGGAGAAGGAAGATTAGGGACCGAAGCTCCTGAAACCTGAAGAGAACAGTGTTTGGAATCCATGGAAACATATCTCTAATTAACGACCCTCACCTTTCTCTTGCTCTATGCTGTGGACAGTGAAGAAATCAATTACTCGAGATGTGAAGTCAAGAGTGACGTGCTCTTTGTCCTGTTGGATGGTCAGACAGTGGCGGTCACCATAACTGGCTCTGGGCATCCCTCCACTGTACAGCATCACTGGAGACCTGGAGAAAGGAACACAGGCACATTTGTCATAAATAAAAACGTTTCCAACTCTGTTCTGCCATCTTGAACAACATTTCCAGGATAATTAGGCATCATTGTTTAAAATGTTTGAACTCTTTTAGATGTAAATTTAAAGACAAAAAAAAAGTCATACAAAAATCAGTGTCAGATTTAGATGATAAATATACCATTAACACCATGAAAAACATTTGCTGTAGTTGGGGCATAAACAAGCTTTTATTTAGGAACCAATGTCTCTGTTGACTTCATTACATTTTTTTAGGGACTTGCTGACCACTAACAGTCTCTTGGGGCAGGAGAACTTTTCGATTTCAAAATCTAAGTAGATCAATTTATAATCTAATATTTACAGAAAAGCCAAGAGAAAAAGACTAAGAAAAATGAAACAAAAAGTCAGATGTGCCTTTTTACAGCCACAGTGATTCAAGATGTCCGGTCTGACTACAGGAGTCAAATGTGCCCCAACAGGAAAACTATGTGACAAACTAAAGGCTTAAACACCCACCCTGTCTGTGTTGTCCTCCACAGGATCTTGTTGATGGCTTTACAGGGAAATGGACCTGTAACAGACAATAACAAGACGTTACAAAGACACACTGGTCAAACATAAACTATTACAAACTCCAGAGAAGTTTAAGTCCAAGAAAGGATGAAAGAAAGAGGAAAAATAATGGCAAAGAAATCAAAACCAGATGTGTTTAAAGCTTTAACTTCTCCAACCATATTCTGAATCATCGTCTAGATCATCTCAGAAACCTGACTGGACAAGCCCTGACCCGAAGTTCTGATTCTCACCAATGAGCCACTATGCATCACAGTATGGTTCATCACGCTACTGTCCGTTGGCGACATCTGTCGTGGATGACACCACTCCACCCACCAGACCTCAATGACAATGCTCTTAATCATGTCTCAAACATAAACTAGGAAATATAAATATGTGTGTGCTTTGTATGCATTTCTCACCATATGGGATGGTGGAGGAAGCTGGCTGGTGATTGCAGGTGTTGCCGCTGGTAACAGGCCACACGGAGTAGCCTCCATCGTTATGGGAACTGACAAATAAGCTTCCAGATCGTTCCCACACGAGACTCTCCAGCTGCTGCAGAGGGGTTGACATATGCAAACACGCAGTCGTCAGACCAGGTCACACAGCAGCAGAATTACAGCCAACAGACCACTTTTAAACATTAACCTAATGACTCCCAGAGGAGTCAATATTTAAACTCATCTGCAGTAAAAACAGGAACACATCATACACACACACTCCTCTACACACAGACACACACACAGACACTCTCTCTGTGCACACATGACACAGGTGACCCGCTACCTCACACAGCCTGGACACTGCACTGTTGCACTTTTTCTTTTTGGAATGTTTATAGTTGCGTATTTGTGTTCATACTTTCTTATTTGTGTTCTACTTTCTTTATTGTGTTTATACTTTTGGTTGTCGGAAGTCTATTTATGCCATTTGTCTTTTGCTGAAAGACTTCCGGCTGTAATTTCATTGTGTGTATGGAAGCATATGCATAATGACAATAAAAAGGATTCTGATTCTGGTTAAGCAGTTTACCAAAATTCTTCACTGACACTAAACTCCAACCAGCAAACACACTATGTGCAGTCAACTTAGTCTCTAAACCAGGTACCTGCTTGCCCAGGAAAAGCTGATCAGCACGACGGGTGCTCAGATCCCAAAGGACCACCAGGCCTCGGCTGTAGCCAATCAAAATGCTCCCCGACTGCTGAGGATGCTCCTGAAGAGATTCCACTGGTCCCAAAGATTTCCCACATCTGTAGTCATCTGGCAGGCTAGAAAGGTAAAATATTACCCGTCATCCCTTATCTGTGTTTTCCATAAAGGGAATGCTTTACTGTTATCCAAGGGGATATAAATTACAAATTGCTTCCCCTAAAACAAGGTGGGAAAATTGTCTAATAATGATCCTTATTTAAATAGCACTTTTCCTGACAATGTTACAAAGTCAGTTAGAAAAACAAATAAAACCACAATACACAGATAAAATGGAATAACGTCAATAAAGAAAGGAAGTAAAAACAGTAATACGGATAAGAACAAACAAACAGGAATCTAAAGTATAATAAAAACATATATCGAGCAGTTCCAGGGGACAGAAAAGTATTTAAAAGAAATATAGTGTCTCCAGTCGGCAGAGTTCAAAGTCAATCAGTCAATTCTGGGAGGAACCAACAGGCCTCCATCTGCAGATTTTAGCAACCAAAAGGGCGCATACCACGTCAATAACTCAGAAATGTACAAGGAGAGCCATTCAAGGCCTTAAAAGCTAGCGATAAAATTTTAATGACACAATTGTCGTAAGGTCAAGAAGATCATTAATCTGCAACACGAGAGACCATCTCCAAGCAGAGAGAGATATTTTACTCTGCCCTAAAATTTACAACCATGTGTTATCATGTTACCTAATCTCCATATTTTGCTCACACAGTGACTTCATGATGACAAGTGAGAAACAGCTCCTACAGTTCAAAGAATGAACTTAACATTTGTTATCATTAATGGATATTTAAACTCATGTTAAACTGGGATTTAGGAGGGCAATATCTGTTCGAATAGCAGAGTCACAAATCTTGGAACACATCTTAATAGAAAGTGAAATATGATAAGATGACAGGAGTTATGAAAGATATCTGTGCATCATCATCCTGTTTTACAGGAAAAAAGCTTCCTATTCTTCTGTACCAAAACAACCCAAAGCAAAACTCCAAAAGTGTAAAACATGGATCATAATATAATCAAGCACAAACCATCTGTACAAACTAGCACTGCTGCACAGGCTGCCCCTCCAACAACAACAACAAGAGTGAAATCAACATTACGCTGGAGCTGAGCTGCTGGAGCTTTATGAACTAGACATTCCTCTGAGGCAGCAGAGGAATGTGGAGCAGGACACACCCTCGAGATGTCAGAGGATTCCCTTGGCAAAGGATGGGGGGAAAAAAGAGAGGGATGAGGGAGAAGGAGATAGGAGAAGAAAGTGCAGAGAAATAAAATGGGAAAGGACAAGAAGGCACTGCAGCGTCCTGGACTCTTTAGTGCGGCTGAAGCAGAACCATCGCTCGAGAGACAGTCAGCCTGGGTCAAACATACGCACACACAAACTGCTGCGGTGGGGTTCACTGAGGAAGATCCTCTCCGGAAGCACAGAGGCAGAAACATTCCCAACAAAGCATTCCATTGTCTCCATCTCTCCGTTCATAAGTATTTTTAGGGAATCCAGCATCCTGCTACAGAGTCCCGGTGATGAGCCTCTGTGTGCTGTGTGTGTATATTCCCGTGTGTGTGTGTGTCCCTGTGCATGTGCACGTTGGAGATTCAGCTGAAACACTTCCCCAACCGGAACACTGCGTTTTGGCAGCCGGTACAAAGCTTCACTGTCTAAAGCCTCCCCGTCTTTGCACCCACCACGCACACAAACGCACACACAAACGTCTTCTCAGGGCCCTCGTTAGGCTTCGCTTCTGCTCACTTCCCTAAAGAAGCCGCTTAATGAGGGGTTTGGCCGACCAGTCAGACAGTCACACAGCAGAATAAAAAAGAAAAACACAACTGAAGCACTGACACGCTGCCAGTGTGTCAACACAGGAATTCGGCAAGGAAGGCTCCAGCATGAAACATAAAAGAAAAAATAAACACTTAAGCGTGTATGTTTTATTTAAACAGATTGTTTCCTATCATGCAATGTTGCGTATACTTCTATAACAACAGCACATTCCCAGCTTGTGCAGCAGATCTGCGTCCGTGCTCCCCTCACACAGTGTTTTGATCTTGTTCACGGCTGAGCTCTCGTACATCGCTGCACAGCGAACTACACGATCACAGAGGGGCTGCACAAAATAAAGGAAACATCTTACAACACAACAGCCCTGCAGTAATACAGTTAAAGGCCTATCTCTCAGTACTGGTGACCTGTATTCCTCTTTGCTTCTGCCGTGTTCTGGTGTTTTGATATATTATTAATTGTGAGTCATTCCCTTGTGCTAAATTACATAAGTTTGTATTTCCATCTGATGCATTCACACACACAGTCTACGAACCACTGTGAAATGTAAAATGTCTGCAAACTAGGTTTCAAAGTTTTTCCTCCACTATGTTAACTTAAAAAAAAGCAACACGCAAAGTTAATGTTGAGGAAAAAATAGCTGGTACATATTTACTAAGACTTTTAAAACTCCAAAACTCACTTAGTCTTCTTCACTGGGACTGCGTGGGTGTGTATTGATCAGATCTGATCGATAGTTGCCAGACAACAGAATCACAAGTCAAATGTTAAGTTCAGATTTGTGCACAAAACTGAATGAGTCCACTTCCAGTTTGTGTAAAGACCAAAGACAACAACACTAATACAGAAACTTCCCATGTGAAGGGTTTGAACAGTAAACTGTAACTTCAGGGGAAATTTGTGTGCTTATACAAGAGGTTTTTAAAGGAGTTTAAAGGAAGTGTGACAGTCAAGATTTCTTTAAATGAGCTGTGAGGGCAAAAAATAGCTCAGAAAATTCCTCCTTTTTTTCAGCTTAACTTCACTGGAATTTACTGCAGCTATGTTATTGTCCTGTATGTTATTTAGTTTTATTTGCTTGAATTCCTATCCACGATTTCTTGTACATGTCCCAAAACTGACTGCCCAGTCCAACCAAAGCAGTGTTTCCTCTACATTCATTTAGCAGCGGCGGCCCGCCATTCCTAAATCCTCGATGCAGAGCCTTCAAATTTCTTTCTTTTTCTTTTTTTTGTTGTTGCAAATACACCACTGCCGCATGTCTCCACCTTCACAGCAGAGTCCTGCTCTGGGTCAGGTACTCGCGACTACTACGGTAACCTACACATAACTATCTTGCTCAGTCTCTACTCTCTGGGGGTTAATACAGCGTTATTTGCTCGCGAGAGCGCGGCCTTCAAAGTGATGCTGTTTATTCCGCTCACAGAAAAGACCGCATGAGAAAAAATGACTGTTTCATCTTGGACAAATCTGACATTAGAACGCCATATTTTACTCGTTTTAAAGTCATCTTTGGTCGCACATCGGTCTGAGCACCGCAGCCACAACAGCAGCTACCACAGCCTGCTATGTGGGGTGTTCAAGGAACATCGTAAATTGTAGAGTTAAGAAAATGTTCAGCCGGTCATATGTTTTGCCTGTGACAAGGTGGGCAGTACGAACAAATGAGAAAGTTGGTCGCACCGGTTAAAATAAAAATTTTTTAAAAAGAGTCAGTCTGGAGTCCTGTGTGGACATCCATGTGGCACGAGCATTGTTTGGTAAACGGCTACGTACGCAGTCACGTACGGCGTGGCTCTAACTTGGCTCCTGGCCAATGGAAAAGTGACCGGTTCTTTGGAGGTGCCAGATTTGAACCAACTAAGCACTGGAACTAGCACCTGGTTCTTCTCAGGTGGCTCAGGTGGTAGAGCGAGTCGGTCAATGATCAGAAGGTTGGTGATTCCATTCCGCCCTGTAACCTGTGTCATGGTCGTGAATGGATTGTTTGAGGTGGTGATCGAGGGGCCGTAGGCGCAGAATGGCAGGCATGCCTCTGTCAGTCTGTCCCAGAGCAGCTGTGGCTACAACCGTAGCTACAACCACCGAAATGAATGTGTGTGAATTAATAGTTGACAATTGATTGTATGCAGTTCGAGTTACTCCTTGAGTAAGAAAAGCGCTATATAAATCTAATCAATTAATTAAAAGGGGTTTGAGTCAGAGGAGGGTCGTCTTGGAGAATAGGGCAGCAACTTACCGGAGAAAACGTAGACTTATTAGCTTAAGGTAACTCACAATAAATTTTACAAGTTAAATGGACATTCGCAAAATATTGACGGCCAGCTAACGTTACGTAACATATCGGTTTCTTAAGGTAATTGGGCCTGGTGCCAACTCAGTGTGGCTAACGTGAGTAAACTAACTGATAGCATTAAGCTAATATCTACACGCCATGATAGAACTGCTGACTGCATCTTCAGATGAGCTTGTTCAAATATTTCTCTAAAAATTTAAAGACATCTGATGAAGATGAAGCTAGCCAGGTAGCATTAGCCTTTTATTGACACATAAATGATGATGGTCAGGTAAAAAAAAAACATAGTGTAATAATATATCGTCAGACACAAACTAGAAACATTTTTAAAATGATTAGGGTGTGGGAAAATGAGAGAAACAATCTCATTATTGTTTCTGTTTGTAGGTGAAGACTGACTAGAGAAACAGGCTTCAGGGGATCAGCTTGGATCATGTCTGCTGCCGAGCATCAGCGGCCACCTCTCAGGGAATTTCCCTACAACAGAGCCTTAGAGCTCTTATTAAAAAAACATTTATTCATTATTTTTTCATTTTTACATTCAGCCTTTAAAAAGCCATTTTTAACTGGCCATTCAATAAATAGGTTGTAAAAGTAAAATCTGCAGTCAAATGTCATTTGTTTACGCCACCACGGCTCCCCGGGGAGCCTGCTCCCCCCGCTGAAAAAACTCCTGGAGGAAACACTGCAAAAACATTATTATCTTAATGGATTCAGTGCTATTCACTCTAACTACACCTCGAAAACTTGCATTATTAAGTACAACGTGCCAAACTGCTGCAGAGAATACTATCCTTTAGTTTTTCATTACCAGATATTTCTTGCTCTCAAAAAGACCTGACTGTGTTGGTGGACCTTGAACTCCACGGACCTGACCTGCCTGCTGCTGATAGGGTCAACAAGGATATTTGTCTCTGCAAGCATATGTGTGTGTGTGTGTGTGTGTGTGTGTGTGTGTGTGTGTGTGTGTGTGTGTGTGTGCACGTGTGTGTGTGTCTGCCCTGCTCAGCTGGATGTGTGAGAGGAGGAAACTGGAGTGTTTAGTGTTTAAAGGAAGACGTGCTGTGACGGGGGTGGAGAGAGAGAATGAAGACGGTGCAGAAAAGTCAATAAGAGACATTTGGACAGAGAAAAAGAAGAACTAAATAGGATGAAGTGCTGATTACACTTGCTCATTATAATGTGATATTCTGCAATAAACACAACGACATGAAGAATACAATGGAATGTGGCTTTCATATGTGTTGATAGTGTAGTGTTTTTTATGTACAATTATATTTAAGAGTGATCATCTGTTTTACTTTGAAAAACTGAGTAAAACACCAACACTAATGTACGAATTGATTCCAGTGCCATATCAAACTTACCAGCTGTGTTAGTCAACAATCTACACAACTTTTTGCTCAACTCGTACTCGGGACTCACTCTATTTTATATTTATTCAATGACCTTTTGTTCATGTGAAGTCATTTATGCGATCGTCTCACCTCTGCGTGACCTGATCCTGCAGCAGCGTCTGGTTTTCTTTCAGCGAGAGGCAGGGCAGCTCCAGGAAGTACACGCCTCCGCCCTCTGTTCCGATGCAGAGCAGGTCGCACGACTTCAGCAAGAGGAGGACGGTCACCCGAGTGGCACTGAGAGAAACAAGAAGGAGAAGAAAAAAAAAAAGTTACAAAGCTGCAGTCAGGACGGGTTTCGCTTCCCATACATGGATTAGGAGGTATCTGCCTTTTTTGACAAACTGATTAAACTGACAAGCACAACCACAAGACTCTAGAAAAAACAGCCAGAGTGAGAGAAGAGGGCGAGGGGTAAACTGTTGTACTCCAAAATCCACAGTTTCCTTTAAAGCAGATCTATAAACTATAGAGCAGTATAAAGGTGGCAAGAAAACTAAAATCAGGTCGAGGAGTCCAGGGGTTTTCTCGCCCAGCAGAAAATCTTGGAGCATTTTTAGATTACAATACAACAACAAAATAATCTGTTCACCCATAAGGCTTAGCGAACGAGAATTTTATTTCTTAACTTGTCTGTGTAAGACATCCTGTTGAAGTACAACTGAACTGGCCACATTCTGAGTACAAATTTAAAGTATCGAGTAAAGCTCTATTTACTTTCCACGGCTGGTAATTTAGTTAACTACTCCTACCAGTTAAGCTGATGGACAATCATTCTTTTGTTTGGCCTAACTAAATAAAACGCTGCACTGTGGCCTCCAAACATGACAAGAGTTGCAATAATGTTGAAAAGAAAAATAGAAGCTGAACATTAACACAAGTCTCACAGCCACATTCAGAACGAGGATTGATTAAGTGGGAGACATGATCTCACAGCAAAGACAGATGATGTACAATCACAGAAAACTCTCTCTACAGACATTTCTATGGGCACTATGAATGACCTGGCTGACACTAAAATCAGACACTGATTTGCAGGTATGTTTAAAGGCAAAAGACAAAGAAAGATCTGAAACAATAAAACAGCTTTGTGTACCTGCAGCTTTCAATGCCAGGTCGTCCTGGGAGACTGTAGTTGTCGACTTCCTGCAGAGAGATCACACCCTCTTTCTTAACTCCTCCTACCTCTCTGGGGGACCCGGCCACCAGCTCCCACAGGTGAATCGTGTTGTCATCCAACAGCGACAGAAGACGCCCCTGAGAGCGAAGCAGACGTTTATTCTATGACCATCACTTGACTCACACTGCTAGAGGACTGATTTGGTGTTTTTTTTCTTTTACTATTTTTACATTCAGGAGAAAACTGGCTTCACCTGTCCAGGCAGGAAGTGGATCTGTGTGACGGCAGTGGTGTCTTTGTGTAGTCCTGTGAACTCCACGCCAGGGGTGCCATAGCTGCGAAGGACCAGTCAAGGAAATGCACGACTCTGCGAAGATTTACACTGTGCAGTGACAAGACCAGTGGAGCAGAGTAATCCGCTAATTTATAAGATTTCACAGCCAGCAGCCACGCCACATCCCAAGAGCAAAAGGTGCAAGAGACAGCCACACTGCAGAAACAAACTAGCTATGTAAAGTATTTCTGGCATGAATTTAATGGGTGTAACCATTTTTATGCTGAAAAATGAAACTGTCTTTTTAGTACAAAGGAGTATAGCTTTATTAGATGGGTATCTTTTAAAATACAGCATAAAAATAAACTGATTTGGGGGGGAAACTGATTCATTTGGGGTATAACTGTTGGTGTAAATAATGCCTGAATTTTTTTTTTTTTGCAAATTTTACACATTAAAAAGTATATTACACCATTTTGCTATGATCAAAAATCCACAATATTAATAGGTCTTTTCTATCATTACACAAATCTTTGTATATCTCCCAGCCTGACTGTCACACCTGGAAAGACACTAAGAGCTCTAACAGGAAGAGTAAAAATCCAACTGAGATACACTGCATCCTCTTCCAATACTCTTGAAATTGTATCCTCTCTACCTGCTCAATCCCATTCCTTATAACTCTCAAAAATGCACATCTCTACACGTGCCAAGCATGGCGCCGGCACCGCCAGGGTGAGCAATCAGACTCCCACCCTGCTTTGAAAATATGCAGGACTGGTAAAGTTTGGTGCCCACCAAACCTCAAATATTTTTAATTGTACCGACGGTCACGGGCTTGTAGGGAACAAATGTAGTACATGTTGCCGTCATCTATCTCCTCCTGAGAGTTTAGAGGTACGTGCTTCATAAAACGATTTGTACAAAGCTGTCAGATTCTGTACACAGAATAAAGACACACTGGTAACAGTTCGGCATCATCCGCCCATTAACATGAAAGCAGAAAAAGACACACACACACAGGCACACACACACAGGCGCACACACACACAGACACACACAGACACACACACATCTTGTTTTTAAAAGAAACAATAAAATTAAACTGGTTGGACAGAGTGCTATAATTCTGAGCTGTAAACTACGAGACGTACGCCGTTTAGGTGTAATAGCAGGGGAGAAAATAGAACTCTGTAACAAAGCTCATAGCAATTACCAACACCCGATGACGCAGATACTCAAATCACCACTGTGTGTATGTCTGCGTGTGTGTATAACCAACAGCAATCTTCCCAGTACAGCTTTTGTTAGTCCAGTAAATGAAGCTGAGCTGATAAAATAAAGACTACTCTCAAGGACTGTGACGGCATGCACGAAAAAAAATTGGGTTAAATCGTGAATTAACACACTCGCTAGAAGCTACACGCATACACACACGCTTGTGAGCAACGCCGACACACTTCACCACACACTGCTTACATAAGCCTGTAGGAATGTGGATTAAAAATGTAGAAAAATAAGAAGAAATCGGGGGAGTTCCCGTGTTTGTACATAGTTATCTGCAGAGGTGGTTTTCTGCATTCCTACACTTGTTTTCATTATACAATCCGCTGTTTTATCTGAGAAAAAGAGAAGGTAAATATTATAACTACATTTATTTTCCTCCTGTTTGCCTTCCTTTTTGTATTTTTACTCCACAAGTCTTTTTTTTCTTCCTACTTCCAGTTTTCCAAGGTAAAATTGTCTCAGAATCCACCTACTTTTCACCTCTTTCCCCCCTTTAATCCCTTCACCTTCCCAAGAAATTGTTAGATGCCTCTCAGATAATCCTTCATCATTTAGCACTGGTTTAACCCTCATTTTCTGCTGCTTCCTTACAGTTCTGGTCAGAAAAACAGGGGCCCACAAGGGGTCTGTTGGAGTTCAGCATCTCCTTTCTCAGCTGTAAATTCCTTCCTCTTGTTCTTGGAAACCCTTTTCTTCTAGCTCCTCTCCATCAGGGTGGAGAGGAGCTAGAACGGTGCACTCCTCTTTCTTCTCCTCACTTAAATCCCTCCTTATTCATTCCCTCTCAGTGCCGATCCCCTGGAGGCCAAGTAGAGCGTTATACTAGCATTCCTGAGTGTTGTCACTTCCTGTCCCAGCGTTTTATTCACTGCAATAACACATGCCTCGGACAGCTGGAGGTGGAGGTGTGAGAGGAGCATTCATTTGTGGGTCATGAACTGCCAGTCCAGATAAAAAAGAGGGGCAGAGAGGCCAAGACAAAGCGCTGAGTCGAATTGAGCAAAACCACAAATAAATACTCAGTATTCCACTCCCTTTAAGAAATATTTCCACATTTTGAGAAATACAAAAATGTGCTTTCTTGCAGAGAGTCAGATGAGGAGAACAACAGCACAACCCTAACACAGCTAACCTGGCTATGACCACAGGTAACCTCAAAGACCACTAATTAACACAATCGAATGCTTTCTTCTCCAAAAATAGTCTGGTACATAGCCCCAACAGAAAACACAATTTTTTGTTTTGGCTAGATTGTGTTACCTGCGGAAAAACTTACTCACCATTCTTGTCTTAATGCTAAGCTAGGCTATCCAGCTGCTGGCTGCAGTCTTGTTCTTGGCTGTGTATTTCACACAGCTTTCCCCTCCCCTTCTGATATCCATGTGCTACTGTTTTTAAAATCCACTTCACAATGAGGAACAACACCACCAACAACCTCCAGGCAGCGAGGTACCTCACTGAAAAGTTTCACAGAGGATTTGGATAGTTTGCCCGAGCAGTTTTTCCCATATAGCAGAATTATTATAAGGTGCAACCAGACTACTCTGTCCTGCAGAATGGCTTTGCAGGACTATATTGGCATCTGACTCTCAGCAAAAAACAAAACAAGCATATTTACCAAAAACAAGCATATTTTCCAAAATGTTGCATGACTAAACTAAGACTTGATCTGAACTAAGTATGATCCACAAACTAACAAGAAAACCCTGCAGCGAAAACAACAGAAGCTCAAGAGTCAAAAGATCGAGAACCGAATTAAAACAGCTTTGCTGCGCTTTAAAGATACAAGTGAGAAACCTGACAGGATTGCAAGAGTTCCACAGCTGTATAAAAAAAAAAAAAAAAAAAAAAGATCAGAGAGACTGAAAACAGATGGACAGCGGTGGTTTGAGCTTACATCCCAGCTATATCACGGCAACTGCAGTTCATTCATCAAATCCATACACATTTAGGCTGGCTATGCAAAAAAAAAAAAAAAGCACAAACAAAGCTGTCAACACATAGAGAAAAAATACTAGGCTACTAATGACTGTTTAAGCCTGTGTCTGAGCCTTGACACTTGGCTGGTCTGTAGCACCTCTGACAGGAGGTAGATCCAAGCCACTAGCTACCATCTCTGATTTCAAACCGGTGTTCCGCACAGCCCCAAATAAAAACATCTGACAGTCAGGAGAAGAGTTGTCAAGTCAAATAAAGCTGAGATTTTTATTGTCATTAAGAGGGTGGGAACTTTAAATCCGGGTGATCAACTGAAAAACCTAAAAGCTTAACTGTGGCACATGATTCACACTCAGCACACTTCCTGGTGATGGTATGTTAGAGGACAGCTGGTAGAGGGATTCCCAGTGATGATGTCATCACCTCCTCACAAGGGACAGCTGTAGATGGAGTCCCTCTAGCTCTAACCTCATTAAGACTTTGAATTAAGCTCCATCTCCCACGGGATCCACTCATTGGCCAATAATACAAGTCCTCACTAGTGGTGGGTGCATAATATGTATGTAAATGTGTCACCCTTCCTCCCTCTGCAGCTACCCTGCTACATTCATACAGCCACAACTTTCTTCTAGTCTACAGTGAACTTTGATTTACCACGACATCTTCACACTACAATAGCAAGATAAGGGGATGGGCATTTGCAGGAATTGTCAGAACATTACCATTGTTTTCATGCAATCAGGAAAAAAGCTCCCTCATGGTCGATAGCAACCAAAGACAACTGTTTTTAAATTAGTTGGAAAGAAATGACGTGTACTCAAAAGTAGCTTCAGGAAATCTGATATTCCCTGGCTGCATGATGAAGGACTCCTCAAGGAGAGCAAGTCATTTCCCTTAAGACAAAAACAAAGTGGTGTAATCAGGATTGAGGTGATCAGAGAGGAATTTGATTGAAACGGCAAAAAAATATGCTTAGAGAAACCTCTAAAATCTCAGTAGTTACCTCTGGAGCTGCAGTGTTGATTATTATCTTCTCTGGTTAGCAAGAATGTGCTCAGCAGTAGGGCTGCAACGATTAACCAATTTGTTATCAACTATTGAATTTATTCCCAACTATACTGACAATTAGTCAATCAGTTTAAGTAATTTTTAAGAGAAAAAACTAAAAATTTGCCAACCCTAAATATGTCAGTATGGCTTTAAGAACTTTCCTGGGATTCACAAGCTGTTTTGATCCTTCAGCTGAAGTAAATTTAGATCCAATAAATGGATAAGTAAATAAAACTTTTACCTACTTAGCCTCTTTCAAAGCTGAGATTATAAGGTGTTTTACAAAAAAAACATTGCAATTTCCATCTAGCTGTAAATAAAATGTATGCTGAATGTCTGACTCATATAGTTGTATTATTGATGCTTGGAGGTTGTTGTTTTCCAAAGTGAAGGGGGATTTTGAAAACAGCAACAAGACGGGAGGAGAACGCCACAAGAAACACGTAGCAGAAATGACAGGATGATACCCACAGTACACATCTGGTAACTCAGAATAACTCTGATGAGCACCAAGAAGTGATGAATCAGTGATTTTGAAAAAGATAGAGGCATAAAAATAGGATTAAATGTAAGAAGTGCGGCTAAAGAAACGGAAACGAGAGGAGAGGGAGGAACCCAGGATGTTTTGTCATGCACATTAGAAGCTTCTTCCAAAACTCACACAACCAAAGGCTCAAGGCAGAAAGGTCAATATCTGGTAAAGACATGGAAACACTGACTCAGAAGAGTGATTCAAAGGCATCTTCAATCCAATTTGGAAATTAAAACTGAAAGTATTAGTAAAATGAGTAGCAGAAACTCACAAAAGCAGTGACATAAGAACATACCCATAACTAGTCTTTGATGATGCACTAAAGGTTCCAAAAACAATTATTCAACACAAACAACTTAAATCTTTGAGCAGCCTGTTGAATGACAGACCGGTTTCACAGCGCTGATCTGCATGTTCTGCGTGTAAGACGCAAAGATTTGCAGTACAGCTCACAATGGAGGCCTACAGTAACACATAATCACTGAATCACTGTCTCTTACACACACACACACACACACACACACACACAAGTGCAATTGCCCGGTGATGCAGAGAGAGAGCGTTAGCAAGGATAAAGCGATTTCACGGTCTGAATACAGACAAACAGAAGGCATTGTCCTCCATGCGGATACACAGGCAACAGCCAACACAGCCTCTGACACACACACATACTCACACATGAACGTGACAGAAGATAGGGACGGACAGGAGGGAAGGACGGATCACTAGACGCAAGGATGAACGTACAAGTTGACACACACAGAAAGACAATCTAGGCTGGAAATAATAATAATAAAAAAGGCCAAAAAAGTATATACAGAAATCCCCAAAAAGTTTCAGAGTCAGACCTCAGGCAAGTTAACCTGATTTGCTCCTAAACTTTGAAAACATCATCTGTGAGCATTCGCCAAGTCCCTTTCCTCCCTACACGCAAAGACACAGACACACTCACACACTTCAGATGTCTGGCAAAAGACAGTCTACAACAAGACAAGCCAAACAACTCCACCCACCCACTACAGAAACAATCCTGTCTCATTTGCATCCTCTCCCTGGGCTAGTACCTCTCCACCTCCCACACTTCGCTCTCTATGCTCCCCCCTTCAGCGCACATTAAAGCAGTCAAACTTGATGGAGTGGCTGTACATGATTGTCAGATCAGAAACTGAACGCTACAAAAACAGTACAAGGTGGTTCAACATTCATGACCCCCAGAGGATGAACTGTAATGATTCTGATAACTGCAATGGCTGGATATAGTGATTTTAACATCACTAACTGGGAAAACTGAGCGGACCACAACATGTGCCTCAGCTACAATATAATATCTACTATTATGAATAATGTCAATGAGGAAAAACACAAGGACAAAATGCATAACATTAAAATTTCTGACAGAATATATGCTGGCAGGGTTTGGCACAAGTCAGCTACACTTTTACAGGCTGTGAGTTACATTTTACATTTAGGTCAAACAGCTGGTGCGTGCATTTTGCTAACGAATATAACCTTTTCTTGAGGTTACGGTCTCCTGAGAGTTGGGCAAGTTGCGACTCCAGGGAGGGCAGTGCTGGTCAGTCCTCGACTTTAGTCGACACTAAAAGTGGAAGTACTGGACGGAGCGTTATAAAAATGATTGTACAGACATTAATGGTACAGAGAAAATGAATTCAACTAACTTTATAGTGTTCCCCAGGTGATTCCAAGTGCCAACATGATGCTGACATTTGGGATTTTGAGTGAAATGTCTTCGCAGGAATTGCATGAAACCTGACACGGATGCCTCCCTTAATACTGTGGGTCATGATTTAGCTTTTAGTGCCATCTTCTCATATCTCCACAGCGCTGTGTCAGCATTGGAAAATGGTATGGCTGCACCCATTGTCATTCTGCTACAGAACAAAAAAACACTCCCTCTCGTTTATTTCTTTAAATCACAGTGGTCTTGCTTGGTACTAAGTGGATGCAGTGACAGTGTTCCTGCCATATTGACTGGAGGGGAACTGTTTTGATGGAATACTTGCATGCAAGGAGACGAGAGCTGTTATTAAGATGGCCAATTCATTGAAAGCACCAAGCAGCCTTATTGATTGGTCCAAATCTTTTTCTTTTTTTTTAAATTTCTATCTTGTTGTTTTTTAAACAGTAACACAGACTAAAAAAAGGGAGGAGGATGCCACGTAAAATGCCAGGCTTATACCCTCAGTCTACATCCAGCTCGTCAGACGAATGGCACCATTACATCACAGTTTCAAACTGTGGAAAAGGTTTAAACTTTGGGATTTGTTCACTGAAGGTAGTGCGCATGCCACAGATACTGTTTCCACTAAATTGTGCACAGTGGACATATTTCCACCATTAGGATTTAAACACTCAAAATAAAATGATGCGCAGTAAGTATAGTTCTCATGAATTAAATAGAGAGTGATTTTGGGTACAGTCACTGTGAGCATGTCGTTGTTAGCATTTAGCTCAAACCGTATCTGTGACCCCAAAAAGTTGCTGGTAAAGTTTGCTCAGTCTTGTTTTAGAAACATCAGCTTACATTAATTTCAAGAATCAACAAAGTAAACAAATGCAGGTAGATTCTAACATGACTCATTTTTATCTTGAGTCAAAGTCACTATGTAGTTCATACATGTGAGCTTTGCAAACATGCAGCATTGCCTTAACTGACCCTCATTTTTGCAGCCACACTGGTAATTCACACTGGTTCAGGTAATTCTGAAGATACAACTACCACTACCATTACTCTCCTTCTCATTCACTTTCTCTCACTTAAAATCAGTCACCCATTCCTGCCCCTTCAACCCTCACTGAGACCACACACCCTTTATCTCAACAGAGAGGCCCGTCCAATCATTGCCCACTGGGCGAGCAAGTGTGTGTGTCCATTCATCCGTATGGGTGTGGGGGGGTGAGGAGGCCGACACGGACCAAAGGCAGGGAATGAGGCGCGAGGAGGGTGAAGAGGGTGAGTAGGACAGAGGGGGAGAGAGAGAGAGAGAGAGCAGAAGGGGAAGGGGATTTAAAGGTCCTGCCATTCTTCAGGAATATCAATGAGGGGGGCAACTTATAGCCAGGGGACCAAGTGACATGGAGACAAACAGAAGCACAAAGACAGATACAAACAGAAAGACAGACACGCCGAAGGAAAACAAAACAAAGACAGGACAGGAGGAGTGAAAAACTGAGAGCAAGGGACTAAAAATAGAGTTGAGTAAGAGAAAGAATAGTATATATGGCAAAGCGAGCAGAGAGTAGGCAGTGTGTGGGTGAAAGGAGAAGGAGAGAGGTGAAGGGTGGGAGGAGTGCTGAAGTTGGAATCAGAGTCTAACTGCAGCTCAATGACTTGATCTGAAACCACACCGCTGAATACTAACACGGATTTATTTAACACAAACAACAGGAAAAAAAATAACATAGGTTACATAACGTGACATATTTGGGTGTATTTTCTCTGCAAATTAAAGTGAAACCACAGTCTGGGCAAAGCAAAGCATGAAAATAAATTAATGTGACTTGGTACAAATCAAATCAAAAGCTGGAAACTGTCGAGGAGGAACGGCAGGAAAAGCCATAGCTGCAGCACAATTGGAAGGGAAATGAGTGGCACCAACGGGCACATGGGGAATTTACTGTTTTCCCCGCAAAGTTCAGAAATTTGTTGACTTTGAAGATGGATAAACAATTCCAGAGTCCTTTAGTTTAAGCTAAAGCAGCTGTCACAGTCAACCAGGGTCACCATGTGAAGAAATTAATTAAAGGGGAAAGAAGAGTTTCGTTTCTGTCCATTCAATGTTTAATTTAGCGCTTGTCTGCGGAGTGACATTGCAAAAGTGCATGACTCACAGCATGAAAGCACAGAATTTCTCTAGAATTTCAGTCAAGGCTGAAATAAAAATGACATAAGTAAACCGTGTTGCACCACAGCAACTGCAACACCAATCAGCTACTGCTAAAACACAACACGAAAAAACATCCGAAATTCCAAGCAAACACGTTCAAACGTTTAGAAATTTGAGTTCAAGTTAAGACTTGACGATTCAGAACCAAACAGGGTGGCCATGCAGTGTGCGACCAACAGGATGTCAGACAGACGGACGGGGAGAGCTGTCAGCTGGAGCACAAACACTTGGATCAAAGCTCCGCCGCGCATGTGTAAATATTAGCTCGTTCTCTGGCTGTTCGATGGCCGATATGAAGTTTCATGGTCACAAAGTTTCAGTGTGATTCAGCATGTACTGGATGATCGAGACAAAATCATCGCGCCACACAGTAGTCATAGAAAACGGAGGTGTGTGTGTAACTAAGAGGCACTTTCTGACCTTTTCACCTTCAACTGAAACAGTTTTACCAACAAACTCTGGTGTCTGATGTGCTGAGCTGCAGACTTTTAAAACCCCTCCAGCCCGCAAGCGCTCCTCATCCCAGGCAACTGCGCTGGTCGTCTTGGAAACCATTTCAAAAGCTCCCTTTATTAAGACTAGACTCAGCAACAAAGCTCTTACTCACCCAATCTGCACAGGCACACACACACACAGGCGCACACACACACACACACACACACACACACGGGGAGGGTTAACCCAGGGCAGCGCAACATGCATTCCACGACAGGAGACGGACTCCTCAAGATCACCCCTCCACCCCCACGCATGATCTGTCGGCATACACGAACAAAAAAAAAGCTCCACACCACATTGTCCCCTTCCCTCTGCTGAGCCCCAGTCTGTGGTTGGAGCAGAAACTCTCAGGGTGTAATATGATTCTGCCTTTATAAACACAGAGAGAGCAAAAGAAGAAGAAGAGGAAGGAGCAAGTGAGAAACTTGAACAAGAACGTGAAAGAGAGCACATGCGAACAAGAGGAGCGATCATGCCAAGATGGAGAACAGCAGTTCAAACTAAACAAGTAGCGCAATTCTTTTGCAATTTTCCCACTCTTCCCTTGTAACCAAGTCAATAAACTTTCTGGTCCTGCTACTCGACAAGCTGTGCACACTGCTCAGGCATCGGGGTGAGAGTCGAACCGCACATCTGGCACCGCAGGCTGGAAGTGTGTACTACAGCACTGACAGGTATGCTGGCCAGCACATATGGGTCAAACCAAAGTCAGCGAGTGTGTTCCATTATCAGGGAATGTGGATGCACGCAGAACTCTTTTCAACTCAACCTGATTTCAAAAACCTGTTTGTCACCCACTGCAGCTTACAGCTGATCGACAGAAAAACAACCAAAAGACTATTTTGATAATGGGTTAATCATTTCCCTCATTTTCAGGAATTGTTTTCAGCAAAAACACCAAATATTTCCTGGTTCAAGTGGATTCGCTGTTTGTTTAAAATCATCGCAAAGTGTGTTTTGGACTATGGGTCAGGGCAAACAAGTACTCACCTTCAGCAGATTAATCAATAATAAAAGATATTCAGTAGTTGCAGCCCTTTCTGGCATTTGTTTCATAGCAATATCAAAACTTAAATCACTTTTTCAACCTGGTTTCCAGTGTAAATATGGCCTCTATGATGTGCATAAAAACAGCTACTAACTGGTCTCCTGCAACTACTCCCAACATCTTGTTACCATTTTCTTGATTAATCTACATGTTGGTGAGCAATTTCCATTTTGACAATGTAATCTGGTCTATGTTCAAACACTGATAGAGAGCGCCACAGTGTGCCCTTGATATCTGACATACTTGTGAGATTGGACAGTGCATCAAGGAGCCACTAATGAACAAAAGACTAAACCTAAAGTAACAACAAGCTCAGCACCTGGACAGGATCTGACAGCAAATGATGGCGTTCTTTTCGACACTTCAGACACTCCGTTCATAAACTACATTTGATCATTCAGTCCTGAGCTCCAGCAAAGTTTAGGACTCATCATTTTATATAAAAGTCTGATCTGAAAGTCAAAATATCTTGTGTGTCATATCAAGCTTTTTCTTATTTTACAGATTATTAGGTCACATTCTCACAGCAGGATATTTGCAGGAGCAGCCTAATTATTGTACTCATGGATGCACTCCCATAACTATAAATAGAACATAGCCTTTTAATCATTACATTTCCAACAACTTGTTGCGAGTGGAATCTACGTGTCTACCCATTTATGCGGCTACATGCAGAGCAGATTCATGTTGAAAGTGACACAGAAACATCCAATGTCAAAGACTGACTTTGACCTTTACGAAAAAGAGACCAGGGTGCTCATTCAGACACAAAGTCGACATGTTCAGATGCTGTCAGATGATAGGAGAGTCTGACAGGGGCCAAATACGTGAACAGGACACTATTCTCATACACCTTTAAAATGAACATTTTGTAAAACTACCTAGATAGTCCCCGTGTGCACACATGCTGACTTTCTAATAATTCCAACAGCACCTCTAAGTATTGAGGTATCCCACATTTCGTTAAAGTAGCTATAGCCATATAGAGCAGTTATTTTGCCTCCTCCTCCGTCTCTTTCTCACTCCCTTGTCTTCGCTGCCTGTTTATCTCCATCTCTCCCCTCCTCCATTTCTCCCTCTATCCATCTCTCTCTGGGGTGCAAGTGCCTGGTACCACCAGTCTCTCTCTCTTTCGCGCTCTCTGAAAGCTGCATCTCAAAGAGTTGATTCTCCAGCCTAATGCATCTGCACATAACGCACACACAGGCAGCAGCCTCCCGTTGCACACTGATAAGCCTGTACATACTTTTCTAAACACCCATGCGCAGTTGATATGAGCGGAATATTCAGATCTGACCACAGGCATGTTTGAGGTGGTAAATCCTGTTACATGCCGTCCGCTGCAGGTCACACACGTTCACAAACGAAACATGCGAGACAAACACGAAACACATGAGGAGACCGACGCAAAGCGAAATACTTGAACATGAGCACGTGCTTTGAAACATCTAAGTGCTTCCTTTTCAGCTGCTTGATCAGGGAATTCTGAGCAAACTAGTCTAGTCTAGAAGTATCGCTGTGATCACGGCAGAGCTGGCTACCACATAGATCACACACATCAACAATGCGTCAGAGTTGTGCGTGGACAGCCTCTACGTTGCTGGAATTTCTGACACAACTGAACCTGAGCTAAATTATGGTTTAGCTACAACGCATCTCACAAGCCAAAGCAGTAATTATCTCTGGTGCTCAAACCTTGCACAGTCACTGCCGGGGTTGGGGGTTAGATCCCCACTGACCGCACACCAAGAAATGCATTTATGATGTTCTGGGTCTGCAAGGATAGAATTATCTGCCTAACAGTCTTTAAAATATGTTGTAATGATGTTGTTGTTGTTTTCTTTGTCAGGCTTGGTGACATTTTCATAATTCTGGATGACAGTCCCATTGGCTGTGAAGTTTTACTCATCAAGTTAATTGCAGCAAGTTAGGGAGAAATACATGTGAGCAGATGATGTCTCAGGTAGTAAACAACCCCCCAGTTTGGTCACCTAACTAGAAATGGCACTGAAAGTAAGTGTATCTGAAATGTCAGCTGTGGTCTCATTACTTTGTACATCACTGCAAAACTTAATAAATGTTTAGAAAGAACAGTCTGAGTAACAACTTTAATGTTTGCTTGAACTATTCATAGTAAAAGTGAGGGTTTGTTTACAACCTGTCTGCTCCGATGAGCTGCTTCCCGGACTTAACTCCTTTCTAGAAATGACCCAAGCCATTTACTTGGTATGGCAAAGACGCCATTATGAACTATAGGAATAATGGCCACAACTTTACAAATAAATCCATGAGTGAATAACTAACTGTCTAATAATGTCAGCTTAGTGGGGAGTAACAGATCGGTCTCTTCACTTAACACTGGTGGTGCAGCAGACAGTGCAACTTCTCTCACTGACAGAAAGCACACACAGCAGCTCACCGTTCTACCAAACTGACTGTTATATAAACAGCTCTTCTGCAAGCACAACTGATCAGGACTTCCTCAGCATTCGTAAAAACACTATGAAGCACAGTTGGACGTAGAACAGCAACGACGCTGCTTATGAATACAGAGTATAACTTACATCTTGATTTACTTTAAAAAGCAGTAAACAGCAGTGGTCTGTGTAGGAAGGGTGTTTTCAAATAGCAATGACAGCAGTTACAGGAAAGAGTCGCTGCTATCCTAGAAGTCGCACCAGATACAAAACGTTACACTGACAAATATGAAATCAAAGGAGCATGACAGATGCCAGAAACACACAAACCTGCAGCTGAAGATAGCACTGTAGCTGCACTGCAGAGCTGATGCAGATATAAAGAGAAGCACTTCGAAATATGCAAATTGACAGCAGTGGAAAGACTGATTCTTTAATCTTAAGATTTTCTTAGGTAGTTTCGGTTGTGCAAGTCTGAATCAGCTGGACTTTGGCCTGGGTTACACGACCTAAAAATATGATAAATTACAGTTTGTCCAATAACAACCCTTACCTCATTTCTTGTGCGGGCTCACATCTGATTTGTTTGTCTTAACTAATAGAGTCTAATGAGTCTGGTTGTTTGAACTGTTCTCTGCTTTAACTATACAGGACTATTTTGTTGTGAGATCAGTAAACTTGGATTGTTAAAAAATTCATGAAGTTGCTTATTTTAAAAACTGCCCAGCCAGACTGAGACTGATGACACTGCAAAATAACTTTAGTCAGATGCAAAAAAGTTCACCGATGACAAAGGATACATTTTGATGGTTCCCGACTTTGTGCCGATGGCCATAAGCTGCAGCTTGGGATCAAAAGCCAAAGCACTGGGCTGATGGGGGAACCCATGCTCCACCGTCTGTCAGAGAAAGAAGAGAATGGCAAAGGAATGAATGAGAAACACAAACAGAGACAGATGAACAGATGACACATGAAATAAGACAAAGAAAGCTCTAATTTGTTTTTCAGACATCTTTCCCTCTAAAAAGCACCGACTCTGTCTATCTGTGTTGTCCCGTCGGACTGTACAGTCAGCTAGGCGTCTAAAAGGGAGGACTCCCTTAATAAAGTTAGAGGAAAGTTCTTAAAAAGCACTGATGGCAGCAGCATTGCTTTATTGCAATGCTCTGCTGGCCTTGTTAAATGGGATTAACATAAATTCACAGGTTTTTTTCCCTGCTCGTGTCAGGAGATGGCGAGACAGCTGGGAAAGCATTTACATAGACAGAAAAAAGCAAACAGGAACCATGTAGAGAGTTACCTAAAGCTGGTTTAAAAGAGTTCGTGGGGGTCTTTAAAGTTTCACGCACCCCTGTGACCCAAAAAAATTGGAAAATAGTTGTTTAGCTTGGAGCTCAGACATGACTTTAAACATTAACTCTTTCTGTCTGTAAAGTGTCGGTTGGATCGCACACAGAGTCACATCAAAAGGAAGCCTCCTGAGGAGAGACCACCTCTGTGACAGTTGTGGCAGCTGCTTCCAACCCTTAAAAAAGGTGTCTGTGTGTTGTTACAGCAAAACAGTCCATGGACTTTAAACACAGTGCACTATTCAGTCACTCTGAACATACACTGTTTAAATGTCTCACTAGCTACACAGTTTCCTACGACCAAAGACATGGTGCTTCTTCAGACATCTTGTTTTGTTTGAGCAGCAGCCGAAAACACAAATTCAGTTTATCATCATCATGTGACACAGAAAAGCATCAAATTCTCATATCTGAAAAGCTAACAAAAGCAAGTTTGGCTTAAAAAATATTCAGTTTACTATATATTAGAGCAAGACGTGACGAGAACTTGATCAAAATGGCCTAAATTTAATTCAACCAATTAACAAATTGAACAGCTAACTGCTGCAGCTCCAATAACCTTGATCTTGGCTGAATCTGTTCCTTCAAATGGCAAACACACCAAAGGTCATGGCTGAAATTGTCGTGTCTGGGGTAACCTGAAAAGCCTGAAAAATGGGTTTTCCTTCACAGTATGAGTGGGAAACAGTAACTCATAATATTATCACGGTACGTTGGCCACAATAACGATGGGATCACAATATAGCAATTCTGCAACACACTACGGGGAAATTATACGCAATACGTCATGACATCTGTGTATTATTAACTTCACTGTGATGTTGCTGTGTGTGTCTGTGTGTATTATTACTCAATTTTAAAAATGTCAGTTCAACGAATTAGCTTAATAAATTTGCTTTACCCCACACTCTGTCATCCATCCCTCCCCGTGATTGTTTTCTTCTTTCCTGCAAGTTAGTTAATTTCTATTCAATTTACCCTCATTCATTTGATAAGTGCCGCCACGAGGAGTCATGAAACAGCAACTGTGGTGACTGAAATCGGTCATGAGTATCCGTTTAGAGTGGCTGCATGTTTAAATAAAAATATCAAAGGAAGCGACACAATATAGTGTCGGGGTCAGGCGAGTAAGTTTGAGCGGATCTCATTGGAATTATCAACTAGGACAAG
Source organism: Stegastes partitus (assembly GCF_000690725.1). Classification (NCBI taxonomy): domain Eukaryota; kingdom Metazoa; phylum Chordata; class Actinopteri; family Pomacentridae; genus Stegastes; species Stegastes partitus. The sequence goes on from NW_007578266.1 coordinate 357,050, forward strand.
TGCAACCCTGCAAGCCACAAAAAGCTGATTAACATGTGTCATTAAGAGAGTGAATATAATGCTTTGTATGTCACTCGCTTGCAAAACAAGCTACTCATTGTAAAAAAAAAAAAAAAACATACAAGTTGCCTAACATACATACATCAGTTTGCCTAACTGGAGAAGATTTGTGTTTTGGAGCGCCTGTGGACTTTAAATGCATATTTGATTTCAAGATAAAAGATTATCATGACGATAGCTAAAAGCATTGAAAGAAAATCGACAATTAGTAATAAAACAATAAAGTGAGAGAAAATGGACCAAAATCATGCAGCTGCAGCATGAACACACTTAGTTCTTTCATGTCATCCACTGTGCAGGATAAACGCAGTCTTTCAACATCAAAAACTTTGGACAGCCCTGCTCTCTGAAACACTTTTTGAGTAACAGCATGCAGACAGCAGCCTCACCTAAACAGAGTTCAAGGCCTCTGCACCGATCTGTTTGTCTTTGCACAGGCGTCTACACAAGTGCAGAGAAACCCCTCCAAAAAGATGATATCCAACATGCACCTTTAATTATTATACTACTTTTAGGCTCCCACCAGTTTAGCAGCAGTGGTCAAGGTGACAACAGGCAGCTTCCTTAAAGTGAATCTGAAATTTGTCCAGGCCTGGAGCTCTTACATCGATCTCAGCACTGGCGAGAGTGGGGGGAAAAGCCACCAACCAGTAAGTGTTAACAGAGGCAAGGGGAAGCTGGGATTTACTGTACAAGAACTGCTTCATATCCATGTGGATGTGATGCCAGAGTTGAGCAGCATGAAACCTGACACTGGTGGTTTCACCCACAGACCCTGAAAAAACTGAAACAAGAAGAAGTCTGAGCACCACAAAAAAAGAAAAACACTTGTATGTAAATGCATGCAGTGTTGTGGCAGCTTCTAGGAGAGGAGTTGAAACTGTCACCACACTCAGAGCCATCTTGACCAACACATGAAATATGGGTCACACTAATTACCCACATGAAGCATCAAACTGCCTGGATGAGGCTACATCCCGGATTAATCTGATAATCCTCATCGCTCATTGGCTTGATGGTTAATCACAGCGATATTAGCACCGCCGAGACAAAGTTTCTGCTCACTTTGGCCTCGCTGGAGCCCAATTAACACGCCGTGAAAACAAGCCCCCAAAAACACACAGCAACAAAGCGCCGAGTCCAGCCTGCGCTCCAAGCCGCCGGCAGCACTTTAATTTACGGCCACAGAAGAGGAGGAGCGGCCCGGGTGGGGTGGTGGTGGAGAAAGGCTCCGGGGCTGCTTCGCTTCAAACCTGGCTTGTGGAAGGCAGTTTTTTGGGGGAGCAGCAGCAGCTGAGGAAGCCTCTCCGTCTCCCTCCCTCCCTCCCTCCCTCCCTCTTGTCCCGTTACTTTACCTTGTTGAAGGCGAACAGCTCCTGCTTTATCTTCTCTCTCTGCGGGTCGGTGCCCTGCCGACGGAACCGAAACTTCATCATCTTGGAGCCGTGCAGGGAGGGGAGGCAGGACCCGGAGAGAGGGAGGGGAGGACGGAGAGGGAAAACACGGAGAGAACAAGCCGGGGTTCTCTGGAGAGGCGGTTCGGCGCAGTCGGGCGATGCTAAGCTAGCTAACGGACTAGCCCATGAAGCGGGGCTATGAGGCTGCTGCTGCTGCTGCTGCTGCTGCTGCGGCGGCTCCGCACGGCTCTGCTTCCTCCTCCTCCTCCTCTCCCTCCTGGTGCTGTTTAGGTCGCGGTGGGTTTGACCACAGAACCCCCCCTACCCCCACCCCCCCTTCCCGGTTCACACGGACCCCGTTATTGTGAGCCAATGAGGGCGAAGAAATCTGCGAGCAATTTACGCAGAAACGCCCACACAGCCAGGCGCTCTGGAGAGAGGCGCTCGGTTGGGGGCACGGCGCACACCGGCGGCATGTTTCAAAGACATGCGCCAGTGTGCGGTGACAGCGGCACGTCCTTTACACAAAATCGAACGGCCGGAGAGTAAATGCCCAATAACAGTTAATAAAGCAGAACAAGTGAGTTTGTTCACCTCGAATTTGTTGTAAAATAAATTAACCCCTTATCATTCCGGGTCATTTCAATGCAACCCCCTGTAAAATGACGTCTCCAAATTAAAATGACATCTCCAAATTAAAATGAGTGCTGTTATTGACCCTTATGGAGTGTATATAAAGTTTGAGCTTTGTTGTAAAGATAACACTCTCTAGTTTTATCCAGAGCAATCACAATCATTCTAGGTGCTACCAGTAAAAAGTTATTCTATTTCAATCATCCCAGAAAAAAAATATATATATTTTGATCCTCGCCTTAGTTTTTTCTTGAAAATAAAGGAGCATAAAGCAGCATTAGGTGGTGAGAACTAAAACACACTGTGTGCCAATAGAAAAACTTGTATTGCTCTCAAATTTCAAATTTGTAAACAATATCTGTAAAACTGATAATCTGACACCAGTTTGTATACTGGTATGTTAATGTGTTTTATTGAGGGACTGTTGTTTTATCCACATCTATCCAAATTGGAGACCACTGAACATGTAAAGAAAAAGTGCAAAATCTGTTGAATGCTTGAACGTACAGACATCAGTGAGGGCTCTACTGAAAGCTTATAGCCAGAGGAATCCACATCTGGACACAGAGTCACTCTATTAGTTATAGAAATTCCTATTTCATCATTAAAAACTAAATAAATTAAAGCTGCAAGCAGCGTTTGTCGGGTCCTCGGTCCGCGCTGCGACCGCATGCCCGTCTGACCGTTCTTCAAGTTCAACCTGCTTTAACCCTAAAACACTAACGCTAAAATTAGTAACACCATCACTAACGCCGGGTATATTTTACCCGATATAATAATCTGGATAAAATGTAGTTTTCATTAATTTATGTCAAAGTACAACACTGTATGACAAATTGTAGTACTCTTCTTTAATTTCCTAATATACAATATCACATAAAAAAATTTTTAAAAAGGTACCATGGGGGACCCTATAAAAAGGCAGCAAAATTATTGAAAAATCAGGTGGGAACTTGTTCTTTGGTCCAGCCATTCCTGGGACATGTGAGCCTTGTCTGGTGAAGGCACAGTCTTCCTGCATCACTGACAACTGTGGCAGAGATTGACAAAAAATGGCATTTTTTCAGAGGGGAAAAATGACCAAATTTTTTTGACTACATGAATTTCCTTAGACAGACGACATACCAGAACCAAACTGAGCCTTCACCAGACAAGGCTCACATGTCCCAGTCCTGCAGGCAAGGACCCCTGCTTGCTGCAGCAAGTAGGGGTCCTAAATATATATTTTTTATAAAAGATATAAGACTACATCAAAACAAGTGTTATGGGCAGGTTTAAATATATATCTAAAATTCACAAACACTGCAAATTGTATATTTACTGTATAACTCAAACTGTACACATATTCTCAGCACTATGACACTCACTTGTTCTCTATGATCCGCTCGTTATAACAGCCTCTGTTTGAAGAAAGCACACAGATATGCTGCTGTCTTTTGTGCAGCCTCCATGACTTCCTCTGTTGTGTATTTTCTCTTTTCTGTACGTTTTGCCGTGTTTTTGCGCTTCAAAACGATCCCAAAACAAACAAGATGGAGGATGGACGCATTACGCTGACCTTACGCACCACTTGCGCACCACTTACGCAGAGCTTCCACTACCGCCACACATAAAAAATCCTGCCTTGAGCCAATCTGAAACTGGAAAGACATTACTGCAGAATACGTGCCTTTGAGGATCTAAGATGTGTTAATAAATAATTTTTACTGTATTGCATTCACTGGATGTGTCTGGACAGAATGAGACCAACCTGGTGAGGAGTGACCGATGTTTGAGCTGCAGAGAGCCTTCAGAAGTAAGAAAAGTCGGATTTCAACATTTTGCTTTTCTGTACAAAAAACTCTTTGTGTCAATGCTGTGGTTGCTGCATGTCAAAAACATTCATATCATCGGAAAGAGGAGACTCTAAGGTTTCATTTGATGTGTATGTTGTCGGGAAACTTGATTGTGGAGCGAGCACATATGGCTGTAATGTGTTTGGAAAGTAGTCACGTTCCGGGACGTAGGGATGATAAGTAAATAAATGCATTTACTCAAGTGTTGCACTTTTAAAAGAAATTTATTGTCCTCCAATATGCTTGCTCTTTTTAATGTCTAAGTTTGTAGGTTGTGGTCTTTGTTTTTTTAATTAGTCAGGTAAATTTGTATAGAATATTGTGATATGTGTACTGATCTTAATCTTAATATTTAATTTAGTCAGATAAATTAACACTACAAAAAATATTGCAGGGTCTTAACCACATCACATTTATTTAATTTAGTCAGAAAAATTTATGATAGAAATAACATTGCAGGGTCTTAACCTTACTATTTAATTTAGTCAGATAAATTTATACTACAAAAAATATTGCAGGGTCCTAATATGAAATGAAATGAATGAAATGAAATGAAATGAAATGAAACATACTTTATTTATTCCAGAAGGGAAATTCAATATTGTAAAAGCTCNTCATTAAAAACTAAATAAATTAAAGCTGCAAGCAGCGTTTGTCGGGTCCTCGGTCCGCGCTGCGACCGCATGCCCGTCTGACCGTTCTTCAAGTTAAACCTGCTTTAACCTTAGAACACTAACGCTAAAATTAGTAACACTATCACTAACGCCGGGTATATTTTACCCGATATAATAATCTGGATAAAATGTATTTTTCATTCATTTATGTCAAAGTACAACACTGTATAACAAATTGTAGCACTCTTCTTTAATTTCCTAATGTACAATATCACGTAAAAAATTTTTAAAAAGGTACCATGGGGGACCCTATAAAAAGGCAGCAAAATTATTGAAAAATCAGGTAATCCTTAACGAGAAATTTCCAAACAGAAAAAATAATGGAGCTGGGAACTTGTTCTTTGGTCCAGCCATTCCTGGGACATGTGAGCCTTGTCTGGTGAAGGCACAGTCTTCCTGCATCACTGACAGCTGTGGCAGAGATTGATGAAAAATGGCATTTTTTCAGAGGGGAAAAACTACCAAATTTTTTTGACCACATGAATTTCATTGGAAAGACTCCATACCAGAACCAAACTGAGCCTTCACCAGACAAGGCTCACATGTCCCAGTCCTGCGGGCAAGGACCCCTGCTTGCTGCAGCAAGTAGGGGTCCTCGGACCCTAAATATATATTTTTTATAAAAGATATAAGACTACATCAAAACAAGTGTTATGGGCAGGTTTAAATATATATTTAAAATTCTCACCAACAACACACACTGCAAATTGTATATTTACTGTATAACTCAAACTGTACACATATTCTCAGCACTACGACACTCACTTGTTCTCTATGAGCCGTTAGTTATAACAGCCTCTGTTTGAAGAAAGCACACAGATATGCTGCGGTCTTTTGTGCAGCCTCCACGACTTCCCCTGTTGTGTATTTTCTCTTTTCTGTACGTTTTGCCATGTTTTTGCGCTTCAAAACTATCCCAAAACAAACAAGATGGAGGAGGATGGACGCATTACGCTCACCTTACGCACCCCTTGTCTTGAGTCACTACGCAGAGCTTCCACTACCGCCACACATAAAAAATCTTGCCTTGAGCAGATCTGAAACTGGAAAGACATTACTGCAGAATACGTGCCTTTGATGATCTAAGACGTGTTAGTAAATTATTTTTACTGTATTGTGTCCGGACAGAATGAGACCAACCTGGTGAAGAGTGACCGATGTTTGAGCTGCAGAGAGCCTTCAGAAGCAAGAAAAGTCGGATTTTAACATTTTGCTTTTCTGTACAAAAAACTCTTTGTGTCAACGCTGTGGTTGCTGCAGGTCAAAAAGGTTTATATCATCGGAAAGAGGAGACTCTAAGGTTTCATTTGATGTGTATATTGTCGGGAAACTTGATTGTGGAGCGAGCACATCTGGCTGTAATGTGTTTGGAAAGTGGTCACGTTCCGGGACGGAGGGATGATAAGGAAATAAGTGCATTTACTCAAGTGTTGCATTTTTAAAAGAAACTTATTGTCCTCCAATATGCTTGCTCTTTTTAATGTCTAAGTTTGTAGGTTGTGGTCTTTGTTTTTTTTAATTAGTCAGGTAAATTTGTATAGAATGTTGTAGGATCTTAACCTTAATATTTAATTTAGTCAGATAAATTAAGACTACAAAAAAATATTGCAGGGTCTTAATCACATCACATTTATTTAATTTAGTCAGAATTATTTCATTTATAATATAAAAAATATTGCAGGGTCCTAATATGAAATGAAATGAAATGAAATAAAATGAAAAATACTTTATTTATCCCAGAAGGGAAATTCAATATTGTAAAAGCTCACTTTTTTTTTTTATAAAAATAATGTAACATATATTTTATACAACAATAATAATAATCATTCAGCAAGTCAATTGTCATCAGTCACATTTGTTTTTTAAGGTGATGGCTGTTGGCAGTAATGACTTTCTGTATCTCTCCGTTCTACAGCCTCCCACTAAACACACTCTGTTGGTTCTTCACTGTGTTGTGGAGAGGGTGGGAAGAATCCTCCATCATCTTCATCATCTTGTGTATGTATAATATATAATATAAAAATGTATTAAATAAATTTCTGTTTTATATACAAAATATGGGGCCTTAAGCTTAATATTTTGTTTAGTTGGCCACATTAATAGGAAAAAAAGATTTTTAAGTTTAATATTTAAATTACTCAGCTAAATTTGTATCTTTAATACACAGGCTCCTCAATATTTAGCTTAGCTGGCTAAATAATAAATAAAATTGCAGGTTCTCATTCTTAATATTTAAATTAATGAGGTTAATTTACACAGTAAAATATGTTGTAGGGTCTTAGCCATAATATTTAGTTTACTCAAGTAAACTTATATAATAAAAAAAAAACATAATTCCTTAACCATAATATTTACATAAATCTGCAAAACTAAAGTACAACATTTAAGTACAAATTTTAATGTTTTAGTGTAACTATAATAATATTTTTTTATATTTTTTTTAAAACTCTTGGGTTAATGTTAAGTATGGGCTGTTTTCTGTGTTCAAAGGATGAATACTAAATAACTAAATACTAAATAATTGTACCCTACAAATTCTGTTTTTATTAATAAAATTGAAGGAAACCAAACCACAGTAATTATTTTTATTTCCTTTCTACATTAATTTTAGAAAGAAAATGATCCCAAAAGAATGTTGGATTTTACAACTGCCATCAGTCTATCTGAAATTTATTTATTTATGTTAGTTTGAATTTGTTTATGTTTGTCTTGTATTTTGTGTTTTAATTCATTCATGCTATTTTGGGAATTAGTTTTTATTTAACTTTTCTTGTTGCCTTCAGAATTGTATTTGTAAATGTCAATCTAAGAAAAAACTAAATAAAAGAATATAATTTGCAAACCGGAGTATGTTGTAATACAAACTTTAATGTACAGTATTATTCACATGCATTAGTTATGTACAGTAGCTATTTACAAAAAAAAATATGCATTTTATAAATAAATAACTTATCTTAGTGCAAACTGTTCAGTGACATGACCTTCAGCTTTATGTGCCACAATATGTTTCCCCTGTGGGGACTTTGCCCTTGATTTTATGGCAAAGATGTAAATAAAAAATGTATTCAGTCGGTGGATGTCTTCTCTTGTTTTCAATTTACATGGAAATGAAACTTGAAAAGGGAGAAAAACATGGATTCACAAATAATTTATGAATGCTCTCTTAGCAAGTAGGACCAACGAAAAGGGTGAATCATGTCAACTCACAAGCATTAATTATTGTTAAAGGGAAGATGAGCTTATACTAGTTTGATTGTTTTTCATGATGCACATTTCTGTGTCTGGGAAACAGTTGGTGGTGGCAGCTGCAGTAGGATTCCCTACCATTGTTCAGCATGAGACCGCAGCTATTTTAAATGAATGTTTCCCTCGGTTCAAAGTTAATCACATCACGCTATTCTTCCTAAAGGGCCCCCCCTTCAGGAAGGGGGGGGGGGTTATAATTAAGCAGACCTTAAAGTCCTCCATATTAGTAGCAGCCACGGTGGACAAGACCTTAAATAGTTCTGGATATAAATATCAGACTAGGGCCATCGCTGCAGCTCAACTGGTTGAGCTGGTGACCCATGTACATTGGTTGTAGTCCCTGATGCAGCAGCCATGGGTTCGAATCCCGCTTGTGGCCCTTTGCTTCAAGTTCTTCTCCCCCACTTTCCTGTTTCTCTCCTCACTGTTCGATATAATACAGGCCAAAAAAATAACTAAAAAATCAAATGAAAAACGTCAATTAGAAAGACATTTAGTCATGTCTGACTGTTTCTCCTGAAACTGCATCAAAGAGACACTAGCATAACTGATGTTTTATGTGCCGATTGAGAAAGTGAATCAATGAATGGATTGCTAATGAAATAATTTAAACAATTAGTTGTGGGCCCAACTGAAAACACCTGTTTTCAGCATCACTACCACACATTCATCACTTCACATAAACGTTGCCTTTACATATCAAAATATTCTATCTTAAAAATAGAGGTAGATTTATAAGTACATTTATAAGGCATAAACTGTGAATTCTATGTGCATGAGTCTGCATGTCTGTGCTACAGCAGGGTGATTTCACTTGGTGGTAAAGTGAGTCTCTTTTCTCGGACTGACAACATGTTCTCCATGTGCATGGCAATGACTCGGCACAGCTCCAGGCCCTGGAAAACACACATGCAAACATGAAGAAACACTCAAGATGAAGTATTACAGTAGATGTACTATCAAGCTATATATACATATTGTTACCATATATACCTAACAGAATCTTAAAAATCAATGCTTTCTCCCTAAATCCACATCTTGTGCACACACCTGCTCCAGCTGCAGCTGAGTGATGCGCTGGTTGAGCAGGTCTCCTATCATGATCTCCACATATGGGTAACTGGAGCCTGAAGTTGGTCTCTGGGTGCGAGTTGACTGGACCTCCTTCAGAGGGAAACGCACCATAGCCTCCTGCACAAACATGCACACATCACAGGAATAAAAAAATCTATATACACATTTGATGAATGCAATGTAGAATTCAATAGTTAGGAAAAGTTTTTAATGTTATAATAATTTTTTGGGCATTTAGATTTTTATTAAAAATGATGGCTGGATGTGGCAGGCAGCAGAACCAGCAGAGGGAGCCAGCTACATCATGAAATGGTTAAAATTGTTTGCGTTTTATCTTAAATCGATCAAGAGAAAGCAAGATGAGCACAGTCTTCACATTGTTACACATGCAAAGCTGCCCACTATTTGCCACTAGGTCTTGTGACGCATGCAACAGTGCTGTGTTTGTGCACGTGTGACTTCAACATACATGAGTATCCTTGTTAAGGAAGTGCAGTCCGTTCAGATTGACAGCCAGGATGCATGGGGCCTGGATAGAGGCGGAGCTCGAACTCTGGATGTAGAAGAAGGAGGAGCCGAACATGGGGAAGGCACTGACCAGACCTGCACAGAAAACACGCAAAACATCACATTTGATATGAGAGTCACTTATTTTTTTTAAGAAATGTGACACAAAAGCTCTGACTACCAGCCAAAACTTTACTATAACTATGATGTGGGATTTAAAGAAATCTTTTTGTCTGTGAGATGTTTTTTATATGCTTGCAGTTACTCAGATATTTCCATCCCACTATATCTGAGTGACTATGCAAGTAGCTATTCAATCAAAACTAATGAACAATAAAGGATATACGGTTACACATGCATACTGCAAGCTGCTTTCAGAAACACACTTGCACATTCACAAATGTCTTACCAAGGAACTGTGCGCGGGCCTGGTGTGGGTTTAAGGGCTGGACCTGCTGCATGTGTTGAGTTGTCATGTTCAGCCAATGCTGCGAACCCTGTTTGCTGTAGAACTGTGGGGGGACACTCTCCTGCACCTCACGGCTAAACGCACAAAGAGCAAAGCAGGTGTGGTATATCATGTACATGTGGATGGCAGCTGGTGTTTTCTGTTTAAGTAGCCAACGTGCGAGTGAAGTTTGAACAATAGGATGCACCTGTTATCATTATATGTGCATGTATGTATGTAGATGCATGTGTGAGCTCATGTTTTGTTTGACTTTTGCAGATATGTGATACCCTGTGTATAACAGTACCAACAAAAACTGGAGTATATTTACATGGTGGGCAGGTAGATGGTGTCCTTGGCACGGTGCTGTAGGGCAGCCAGCCTGGCGAGCTGCTGCAGATGCTGATCGCTGGCCTTACCCTGAGGAACCACACTCAGCAAGGCTTTCAGGTAGTCTGGCAACACCTTGAAAAGAGACACACGGTGCAATTTTGTCCGTCTTGTTTGTTTACTCTGCAGCGTTTCACTGTTCTCTGTAGGTTCAGGTACACAGCGGGAATGTGAGCCAACATTTCTGACGCTGCCAGAACTCTGTCAGAACCAACAACTCTGTGAAATTGGATATCAGCTTTTGAAACAGCAGCCGGGTACCTGGTTGTAGTGCATGGTGACGTAGAGTTCATTGTCAAGTTTGAGAGCCAGACTCCATATGACTCTTCTGAACCAAAGACTGTAGTTGGTGTCCACCGGCTCTGCCTCTGTAGCGATGTCCAGGATGTACTCGCGTTTGTTCAGGGGACGAACATTCTGACCTACACAGACAAATGGCTCATTTATCACCTATTTATTTACAATATATTGGTATATCTCAGAGGAAGTGGGCGGCAGGCCTTCCCAGAGTGGCTCCAAACACGAGAGGCTCAGAGAATTTAAGTGGGAAAAAAAAAACACATTAGTTATCAAAGGGAGATGTCATAGAAAAGCCTAAATATGTAATCTGGTTGAAGAGAAAATGCAGAGATACAGTAGTTTTGGGGAGTCATAAACTAATATATGTCCTTATATGACAATTTTTTAAGGTGTTTTATATCCTCAAGTGATGTCAAACAGCAATCTTAGCTCAGTGTCTAAGTGCCTGGTTGGTTAAATAGTATAATCATGATCCCATTAGAAATACAATTAGGCACAACTAAGCATGCAAACTAATTACTTTGCGAGGGCACACCTTTTGTAAAAAACTTTTTCTGAAGGGCACAGCTCCACAGTCGCAGATTGCATTTAGCAATATACTGGTATAAAAGCATGTCAGAGCTGTTCATATTTTAGAGCTCCACTATGACTGTTACCTCTGTGTGTGACCAAGAAGATGGCATATTCATCCAACGCCTCCAACCTGTGCAGCTCCATTTCTTGGCAAAGCTCCTCAATCACATCCAAAGCAACCTGAAAATAAAGTCGATTCACGATAAGCAAAGCTGCAATCACGAGCCACAAATACAGTGTCTGTGTTTAATATTTTGAACCTGCTGTCAGTCTCTCTTTTATTGCTCAGTCCAGGAACTGCTAATGTCTTTTTATTGGATGTGCGTGTGTGACACTTACAGAGCACGTCTTGATTTTCAAGTGCCGCTCAATCCCACCTGGAAGCAGGAACAGCTGTCTCTTGGAGCTCCGCCCAGCCTGCACACAAACGGCCAATCAGAGGGAAACGTCACAGAATACAGTGTACAGCTGTTAGCGGAAGCAGCTGCTAAAAAAAGTCACATTTGAACATGAACAGATGCGACAAGTGGAAAGTTAACAACAGCACTGCAGCTGAATTAGACAGTTCATCACATTTAGAAACTCTAGGACTCAACCTTTTCAAAAACATGCTTATCTAACCTTTTACATATACACAGAAAAAAAAATATTAAATAGGAATATTATTGGGATATAATTGATGATAATGCACACGTTTTACTAAATTGTTCAAATGTTAATAAAGCCTCATATTTTGTAATGTAATTATTATACTACTAACTTAATCGTGTTTTAAATATACTATAAGAAGGTATATTAAAAACAACATAACATTAATCGGTATACATTACACAGTATTCAGAATACTTTTTTTGCAGACATAAAGTGTTATAGAGTTCAGATAAATAAGTAAATAAGTAATCCATTTCTGTCAATATTTAATTGTATTTCCCCAAAGCATTCAGGTAGGTAGTTCTGTACTAGTTAACTGGTTTATTAGCTGCATATCGAAACATACATTACGGTAGACTATACAAACTCTGTTTTATTGTTTTCATAGAAGCAGTTGTGTCTGTTACCGTACGCGTCTGCACAGTTTGTGGTGATTAGCAGTCAAATGACTGCATCGGTGCCACATTACTCTTGAATTTTAAATACTTTCTTATACTTTAAATGAAGGACATTTTTTTCATTGCAGCTACATTGCATAAAAAAAAACAAACAAAAAAAAGCCCCCAACATTGCATGAACTTGTTAGGCTAAATTTTATGAATCCCACCCTCTTAATTTTAATTTAATATTTTCTTTTAATAAAACAGAATCACTAATTAATAGTATGAAGGGAATACTTTGTCTGTTATTCCTGTTAATAACCTACAGAGTGACGGATTGTGAGCCATACATTTGATTATGCAAAGAGGTAGATTTAAAACTTTCAAAAGTACATGT